>NC_084594.1:2923788-3146763 GCF_033807715.1 Cololabis saira | reverse complement strand
TTTCTTTCTTTCTTTCTTTCTTTCTTTCTTGTTTTATTCTTTTTTATGCTGCCATTTTGGCCAGGTCACTCTTGAAAAAGAGGTTTTAATCTCAATGAGTTTTTTTACCTGGTTAAATAAAAGATATATATATATTTTTCTTTCTTTCTCTTGTCTCTTTCTTTCTGTCTTTCTTTCCCTTCCTTCCTTCCTTCCTTTCCTTCTTCCTTCCTTCCTTCCTTCCTTCCTTCCTTCCTTCCTTCCTTCCTTCCTCCTTCCTTCCTTCCTTCCTTCCTTCCTTCCTTCCTTCCTTCCTTCCCTTCCTTCCTTCCTTCCTTCCTTCCTTCCTTCCTTCCTTCCTTCCTTCCTTCCTTCCTTCCTTCCTTCCTTCCTTCCTTCCTTCCTTCCTTCCTTCCTTCCTTCACGTTGTGCGTGGATTTAACACAGAACCATAAATCAGTTTTACACAAAAACATCATCAACGGGAATTTATCATTTTTACCGTGAGATACAAATTCTTACCGTGGGGATTTTTTTGACGGTTTATCGTGAACGGTAAAAATATCACCCATTCCTAGTTACCAGCATCCCTTTGTCTGCGAGCCGCACACCTGGCCAGGTCTAGGAAACGGGACTAAGGTAATCAAGGTAATCAGCGTGTCAACATGTTGCCCTGAGTTCTCCAACCTTCTCCTACATCCATCATCACAATAAATGCTGTCTAGACACATTAAAGCTGTTTTTTTTGTCTGTTTTTCTCCACATTTAACCCTTTTTCAGGGTTCCTACACATTTTTTCAAGGTCAAATTCAAGCACTTTTCAAGCACTTTCAAGGGTCATTTTCAAAATCACCACGGCTACCAGCATCCCTTTATCTGCGAGCCCCATGAGTTTAGCTTCCATGTAGCTTTATCGTAGTTTACGGTTGGTTTTTGGGATGAAACGTATTCCTGTGATTCTCTCTGGGTAGCGAGCGTCACTTTTACAACTTTTAACACACCGCTTAACCATTTTAGGATGAATAAATAAACGCGTTCTCAGTCGTAGCTATGGGTCGTATCTGCTTTGTTTTGGAAGGACGGATCAGATTTCTGCCAGTTTGGAGAGAAAAATACGCTAGAAAGTGTTTAATTGCTCAGTTCATTTCTATGTGAAGTAACAAGCCACGTGTTATAGACATGAAAATAAAAATAATGAAAACTTGCCAACAGGTATTTGTGTATTGAAAACAATTTAGAAAACAATTTATATATTTCCTACGTTTTACTGAATCGATATCGAAGCATTTAAATCAATATGGAATCGAATCCTAAAGAAATTGAAATCAAATCGTGAGGTTCTTCACAATACCAAGCCCTAGAATATTTATACTTATAATTATTTTTTCTGCTTTTTATCACAATTATGTACATTGTATCGTGCTGTAGACATCTAGTTACGTTTCATCTTACTGATTTTATTTTCTCCTTGTAAAAACATTTTGTGAAAGACAAGTCAGTTATAATTTGAAGAACTTTCAAGGATTTCAAGCACCTTTAGGAACCCTGATTGAAGCTGTTTTTTGTCTGTTTTTTCTTCGCATTTCACCCTTTTTTTTATTTTTTGAGTGTTTTTAAATAATTTTTTGCAGATCCTCATCCTCATCCTGCAGCATCCCCGTTGCTATGGTTACCAGCATCCCTTTGTCTGTCCCACCTGGCCAGGTCAGTGCGTGTGCCCGCGGTGCCGGGGACCTCACCTGGCTACCTGTGCACGCGTGGGGCTAGGCGGCTAACGGAGTTAGCTCCCCCCTGTATAGCTGCTTTTTTCTGTCTGTTTTTCTCCACATTTCACCCTTTTTTCAGGGTTCCTACACATTTTTTTCCAAAGTCAAATTCAAGCACTTTCCAAGCACTTTCAAGGGTCATTTTCAAAATCTTCAAGCACCTTATCGCTGGGGTAAAATATCTACAGGAATATATATACTTATAATTAATTTTTCTGCTTATTATCACAATTATGTACATTGTATCGTGCTGTAAACATCTAGTTACGTTCCATCTTACTGATTTTATTTCTCCTTGTAAAAACTAAACTATACAGTCTGATCCCAAATTTGTGAAAGACAAGTCAGAGTTATAATTTCAAGCACTTTTTTAGGCCTTGAAAACACAACATTGAAATTCAAGCACTTTCAGGGATTGTTTTTTTTGTCTGTTTTTCTCCACATTTTCACCCTTTTTTTTTTAAGTGTTTTTAAGGAATTTTTGCAGATCCTCCTTCTCATCCTCATCCTGCAGCATCACCGTTTGCTATGGTTACCAGCAGCATCCCTTTGTCTGTCCCACCTGGCCAGGTCAGTGCGCGTGCCCCGCGGTGCCGGGACTCACCTGGCTACCTGTGCATCCATTTATTACGTGTTTTTCTTTTTAATAATATGTGCAATATCTATCCATCTATCTATCTATCTTTTTTCTCTTTTTTTTAACTCTTTTTCATTTTACTTCTTTTTCATTTTTTTTACTTCTTTTTTCTTTAAAAAAAATAGTTTTTTAGTAATAGTTTAGTTTAGCAGCAGCCAAAACAACACAAACGGATTATTTTTTCCTCCTTTTTTTTGAGTGTTTTTAAGGATTTTTTGCAGATCCTCCTCATCCTGCAGCATCCCCGTTGCTATGGTTACCAGCATCCCTTTGTCTGTCTCACCTGGCCAGGTCAGGCGTGAGCCCGGACCTCACCTGGCCACCGCGGCTACCTGTGCGCGACACAAACTGATTATTTTTTCTCCTTTTTCTTTTACTTCTTTTTGATTTTTTTAGCTGTTTTTTTTTTTACTTTTACTAAGTAAAATGCCACGTGTTATAGACACGAAAACAAATATAATGAAAACTTGCCAACAGGTATTTGTGTATTTCTACGTATTACTGAATCGATATCGAAGCATTTAAATCAATATTGATTCGAAATCGAATCGTGAGGTTCTTCACAATACCCAGCCCTAGAATATATATATACTTATAATTATTTTTTCCACTTTTTACCACAATTATGTACATTGTATCGTGCTGTAAACACCTAGTTATGTTTCTTCTTACTGATTTTATTTCTCCTTGTAATAACTAAACTATACAGTCTGATCCTAATTTCAGAGTTATAATTTCAAGCATTTAAAACTAAAATTCAAGCACTTTTCAGGGATTGTTTTTTTGTCTGTTTTTCTCCACATTTCACCCTTTTTTGAGTGTTTTTAAGGAATTTTAAAGAATTTCTGCAGATTTTCCAGATCCTCCTTCTCATCCTCATCCTGCAGCATCCCCGTTGCTATGGTTACCAGCATCCCTTTGTCTGTCCCACCTGGCCAGGTCAGTGCGCGTGCCCGCGGTGCCGGGACTCACCTGGCTACCTGTGCACGCGGGGGGCTAGGCGGCTAACGGAGTTAGCTCCCCCCTTTAGCTGCTCAGCTTCCCGTCCAGCCGGGACTAACACGCAGCTGCTGGGGCTGCTAGAACCAGGACTGACCCGGTAACACCAGGCTGGCCAGGGGGAGCAGAAACCAGCGGTAACGGCGGGTAAAGAGCTGATAAAAGCGGCACAAACGTGCTGTTTTCCCGCTAGCATCGGCGCTAGCTCCGCTAGCTCCGGGCTGGACCGCATCGGGCTGGAAACACGTCTAAACCCGGTCCCGGACCGGTCCCGGGGCCCTGGCCCCCACACCTGTCCCCCACCCCCCGGCAGCAGCTCACCTGGCCGGGATCAGCGCCGGCTCGCCCTCACCGGCTCAGCTTTTACTCCCAAGGACAAAACCCGCCATGACAGTTTAGAAAAATGCATAAAAAATTAGCAGCGGGGAGAGAGAGAGGGAGGAGGGAGGGAGGGGGGGAGGAGGGAGGGATGGAGGGATGGGGGGGCCCGGAGCCGGAGAGGAGGAGGAGGAGGAGGAGGAGGAGGAGGAAGAGAAAGGAGGAGTGGATTCATCAAGCTGCTGCTGCTGCCGGAGCCAGAGCCGGGTTTTACTGGCTCCTCGCGCAGGCGCAGACGCAGCCAAGCGGCCGCGCGCAGGCGCAGACGCAGACGAGGCCCCGCATCAACAAAGTTACACAGACGCGCTTTTTCTCACCTAAAATGGCCTCTGCAGCAGCCAAAACAACACTAAACCGTTATTTGTTCTCCTTTTTTCTCTTTTCTTTTACTTCTTTTTCATTTTTTTTTAATAGGGGGAAGTTTAGCAGCAGCCAAAACAACACAGATTATTTTTCCTCCCTTTTCTAATTTTTTGTTGCTTCTTTTTCATTTCATTCCTTTTCATTTCATTTCATTTTACTTTTCATTGGTTTTTAATTCTTTTTTATTTTTGCTTTTTTTTTTTTTAACTGATTTTTCTGATATTTTTTCTCTTTTTTTACTTATTTTTTTACTTTTTTATTTTCTTACTTCTTTTTCTTTTAAAAAAAAGATTAATGGGAAGTTTAGCAGCAGCCAAAACAACACAAACTGATAATTTTTTCCCCTTTTTCTTTTTCTCCTTTTTTTCTTTTCTTTTTACTGCTTTCATTTTTTCTTTTTTTTACTTCTTTTTCATTTTTTTAACTTCTTTTTCTTTAAAAAAAAATGTTGGAAGTTTAGCAGCAGCCAAAACAACACAAACGGATTATTTTTTTCCTATCCTTTTTACTTCCGTTTCATTTTTTTCTTTTCTTTTTACTTCTTTTTAATTTTTTCTTTTTTTTTACTTTTCCTTTTTTTACCTCTTTTTCTTTAAATTTTTTTTTTAATTAGTTGGAAGTTTAGCAGCAGCCAAAACAACACAGCTTATTTTTTCCTCCTTTTTCTCATTTTTTTACCTCTTTGTTGCTTCTTTTTCATTTGTCTTTACTTATTTTTCATTTTTGCTTTTTTTTTTACTAAAAAAGATTAATTGGAAGTTTAGCAGCAGCCAAAACAACACAAACTCATTGTTTTTCCCCTTTTTTTTATTTTTTTTTTTTGCTTCTTTTTCATTTTTTTAAATAGTTTTTTACTTATTTTTCTTTTTATATATATAAATTAGTTGGAAATTTAGAAGGGGGGTGGAGGATGGAGGGATGGAGGGATGGGGGGACCGGAGCCGGAGAGGAAGAGGAGGAAGAGGAGGAGGAGGAAGAGAAAGGAGGAGTGGATTCATCAAGCTGCTGCTGCTGCCGGAGCCAGAGCCGGGTTTTACTGTCTCCTCGCGCAGGCGCAGACGCATCCTCGCAGCCGCGCGCAGGCGCGGCCTCGCGCAGGCGCAGTCGCGGCCTCGCGCAGGCGCAGTCGCGGCCTCGCGCAGGCGCAGTCGCGGCCTCGCGCAGGCGCAGTCGCGCGCTCCCCTCCGCGCTCCCGAGGCCCCGCATCAACAAAGTTACACAGACGCGCTTTTTCTCACCTAAAATGGCCTCTGCAGCAGCCAAAACAACACAAAAGCCTTATTTTTCCCTCCTTTTTCTCTTTTCTTTTACTTCCTTTTTCATTTTTTTAACTTCTTCTTCTTCTTTTTCTTTTTAATAACCATATGTGCAATAGCTATGTAAAATCTGTCTACCTCACACACATTCTACCTGCTTTTTTTGCACTGTTTTCTTTTTCTTTTGCACTACTTTTAATTCCATTACAATGTACTGTATATACATTTTGTAATTATATTTATTTTTTAATTTTTACTTTTTTTACCTCTCCCCTTCTTCTTCTTTTCATTTTACTTCTTTTTCATTTTTTCTTATTTTTTTTACATCTTTTTCTTTTAAATTAGTTTGTAAGTTTAGCAGCAGCCAAAACAACACAGATGGATTATTTTTCCTCCTTTGATCTCTTTTTTTAACTTCATTTTCTTTTTAAAAAAAAAATTAGTTGGAAGTTTAGCAGCAGCCAAAACAACACAAACTGATTATTTTTTCCTCCTTTTTTTCTTTTTCCAATTTTTTTCCTTTCCTTTGACTTGTTTTTCATTTTTTCTTTTTTTTTACTTCTTGTTCATTTTTTTACTTCTTTTTTTTTAATTAGTTGGAAGTTTAGCAGCATCCAAAACAAGACAAACAGCTTCTTTTTTTCTCATTTTTTGTACTTCTTTTTCTTTTTTATTTACTTCTTTTTCTTTAAAAAATAGTTGGAAGTTTCTTTTTTTCTACTTTTTTTACTTCTTTTTCATTTGATCTTTTTTTACCTCTTTTTCATTTTTTAATTTCTTTTACTTCTTTTTCATCTTTTTCTTTTTTTATTTAAATTAGTTGGAAGTTTAGCAGCAGCCAAAACAACACAAAGAGCTTTTTTTTTCCTTATTTTTTTCCATTTTCTAATTTTTTTCATTTCATTTTACCTCTTTTTCATTTTTTCTTTTTTTTTACTTCTTTTTCGCTTTTTTCACTTCTTTTACTTCTTTCACTTCTTTTTCATCTTTTTTTCTAAATTATTCTGAAGTTGTAGCAGCAGCCAGCCTAACCTAACCTCACCTAACCTCCCTGTGTTCCCATTGGCTGAGCGGGGCGCAGCTGGCCCAGTCCCGCCTTCCCATTGGCCCCGGCAGCTGTCACTCAGGCGAGCCGAGCCGAGCGAGGCTGCGCCGGGTTGGTGTGAGAGCTGCCGCGGCGGCCCCGGGCAGCACCATTGTGTGTTGTTGCGTGGGTTTGTTTGGTTTTTTCCCCACAGAGATGTGACCCCCCCCATCCCTCCATCCCCAGACATGCTGCGGGTTCTGCGGCGGTTCTTACCGCAGATCTGTCCCGCAGGAGGAAGCTCCAGCTGCAGCAGCTGCAGCAGCTGCAGGAGGAGGAAGGGGGGAAGAAGAGGCTTCAGTCCCGCCGCTGCTCCGCTCCATCACCGCTCTGAGGGCGGAGGAGCAGAAACCTGCAGCTTCACACCCGGATGTTCAGATCCATTCATGTGTAAATGTGAGCTTTAACTGGTGGGATTGCAAGGATCGCGTTTTTTTTTTGGCTGAAAGTGTTGATTGATAGTAGATTTGTAGTCAAGACCAACTAAACCGAGACCAGGACCAGAACCAGGACCAGTCCCTAACTATCCAATTTAAAATTGTATTACTAGCGTATAAATCCCAAAACGGCTTAGCTCCGCATTATTTGCAAGACCTGATAGTGCTTTATGTTCCTGGCAGAGCTCTCCGCTCCCAGGGTGCAGGTTTACTCGTAGTTCCTAGAGTATCTAAATGTAGATTTGGAGGGCGGGCGTTCTGCTATCAGGCACCATTACTATGGAACCAACTTCCAATCTGGGTTAAGGAGGCTGACACCACCTCCACCTTTAAAACTAAACTTAAAACCTTTCTGTTTAGTAAAGCTAAGCTAAGTTAGTGTTTAGTAAACCTTTAGCTGGTGTTGGTAAATCTCTAGGTAGTGTAAACTGTAGTGTGTTAGAGTCAGTAGTCATAAGCCCCTTTCACACAGAGATTCCGCAATATTGGTGTAAAGAAGTCCTGCCAATACGCCGCCTTTGTTGGTTCACACAGAACCATACAACGCCGGCATAACGCCGCTCCCGTCTGTAAATTCACACAGCATGCCGGCGTTCCGCAATCAGAGGCGTGACGACAGCGTCAGTCCGACCGTCATGTCAGCGGCATGCCGGCTGTGTCATTCACACAGACCCCGTTTCGTCTCTGTGACGGCTCTGTGACTACCTCCGCTGCCGGCTTATTGGTGGGGCCACTTGGCCCCCCCATTCCGCCTCCGTGACTTTCACACAGAACAGCGAGGCGGCTTAAAGGCGCAACGTTCCCGCCTCGAACTGGCTGTGTGAAAGGGCCTATAGTTGCAGCTATAGAACAAGACCCCCCCCCCCCCCCGCCCCCGAGACGAGGGCCTAATTAAAAGCCTGATGGTAGTGGGTAATAGTTGGATTAACTTGTCTCTGAAAACAGGGTTAACTGTTATAGCTAGGAATGACATGCTCAAGCAGGTAAAAATCTTAAAATGGTGTTGTTACGATGTTGATTTTGCTCCAAATCAAATGCATGGCACCTATAAGAGATGGGCTAAACAGGGTCTCTCCTCGTACTGCACATTTTTCAACCAGGTAACACTAAAGAGCTTCCAGACGTTGAAAAGACTACATGGTTTAAATAATAATGATTTTTTTTTTAGATTTCTTCAGGTGCGCCATCACATAAACAATATTATGGTTAAAGGCCAGAAAGCAATTGATAATAGCTTATTAAAAGTATTCATGAGAGCTTACAGTGACGACTCAGGGCTTAAAGTCATCTCTAGACTTTACAGGGGTCTTCAGGAGGCTAAAACAGTAAGACCAATTAAAGGGGACCTATTATGAAAAACACGTTTTTTCTTGTTTTAACATATATAAAGTGGTCTCCCCTCACCCTGCCAGCACAGGGGAGACAAAATACCATGAATTTCTGCAAGGTCTCTGACCCCGCCGGCCAGAGTCTCCCAGTGTCACGTGGTTTTTTTTGAGCCGATTAGAATCTGCTCCTGTCGTGACGTAACGACAGGAGCAGATTTCCATAGGTTCAGCTTCCGCTGCTGAAACCACGCCCACAACCAGCTCTGGAGCGGTGATTCCTTCAGCCAGTCGGACGCGGCGCAGCGGCGGAGCGGATCCGGGTTAAATCATCCAGGTTCCCGGGTGGTTTGGGAGCTGGGTCCTCGGGGATCTGTCCCAGGCTGGACCAGCTTCACCCTAAGAGATTTTCAGCCAAATCTGTCGGTTTGATCACCGGTAACCGACGATGCGCACAGGATGCGCTCCGGAGCCGATCCGTGCGCCTGCCGTGGCGTTGCAGCGCCAGCGCGCAGCATCCGCCGGGCAAATCCGGCTGAAATTCCGCTGGTCGGTCCCCGGGAGTCCCTGCTACTAGTCCAGGCCGGTTCCTGCGGTCCCGGTCGGTCGGAACCGGTCAGATTCCCCCGTTAAAGCCGCGGTGATCCGCGCTGCTCCAGCAGCGCTGCTCCCGGCGTGGCTCCGGGGCCAGCGTTCAGCATCCGCCGGGTAGATCCGGCTTAAATAGTGCATAAATGTTATTTATATACAACTCATATTTTATTTTTTTAACAATAAAGTTTCCATTTGTGAAAATTCAGTGTTGTGATAATTTACAGGCTCGGGCTGCTCTGGCGGAGCGAGGTTTATGCTCCTCCCCTGCTACACGTCATTCAGGGAGCCAATCAGCACAGAGCCTCATTATCATACCCCCCCCCTTCCCTAAAAATGAGGCGCAGAAAAAGAGGTTAGAAGCGGTAAAACTAGTGACAGGGCCCACAGGCTGGATTTATGATTTATGTAGAAAAAACAAGCTTTAGATTGTTTTTAAGACATTCAAGGCCTGTTTAAAATATACATTAAATGCCATAATAGGTCACCTTTAAAGCTGCAAGCAGCGATGAACGGGCCCTGCAATTTCCACCAATTATGGTCATGGACTCAAAACTGAGTCCGATGACACCACCCACGAGTCTTTATGTCAAACCATTAAAAAGTAGAAAGTAGGAACTATCAAATATGAACCAATCAGATGAAGGGGGGGCGCATTTTTTGGCGTCTAGCGTCGCCACGGTAACGCTTTTGACTGAGAAAAGTAATGCCCATCGTCGCAGGATCGAGACGCACATTTTGATGTATAACACCTGGGTGCACGTTACGGTTCGGAAATGGCATAAATTGCGCCAAAATTACATGATTAATTCAAAATGGCCAACTTCCTGTTGGGTTTCGGCCATGTCGCCAAGAGACTTTTCTTTAAGTTGTGACATGATACAGGTGTGTACCGATTTTCGTGCATGTATGTCAAACCGTATCGTGGGGCTTGGGGCACAAAGTTTTCTAGGGGGCGCTGTTGAGCCGTTAGGCCACGCCCATTAATGCAAACCATTAAATATCACATTTTTCACCAGGCCTGACTTGGTGCAAAATTTGATGACTTTTGGGGCACGTTTAGGGGGAAAAAAGGCCCTCCTTTCGTCGGAAGAAAAACGAGAAAAACAGAAACAATTCCTACGGAGATCTTTTTTTCTTATCAGATATTTTATTCCACCTGCTCAGATCTGTCACCGTTCAGGCTCCCAGGAGGAACAACCACCACCACTGGTTCTGGTCCAAAAGTAAATCCTTTCTGGCATAAAATCCATTCAGTTGGTGATGATTTTTGGGTCAGATGTTACTTTTAACTGGGACAAACTTCTTTTTGGGTTTGCGCACTCTGTATCTATGGTTGTGGAATCAAGATACCTGTTTGGTTTGCTAAGTGTAGCTGCATGAAAATCTCCTCCATTAGATGATTGGTACGACATCATTTAAGATATCTTTGTAATGGAGAGGATAACGTTCTCTATGAGGCTGCAACAATCCAAATTTGAAGCAATCTGGGAAGATTGGAAAAGTTATATTTCCCTCAGACGCCCTGCTTTGTTTGAGATGTATTTCATTTACTCATTTGTCTTTATATAAAGTTTTTTTTTCTCTTTATCTAAATGAAAACACCCTTTGTTTATGTTTTTTTTCTTTTTTCTGTTTGCAAGAAAAAGAAAAAAAAAGAAAAATGGATCGCAGTAGAGATAAAATGTGGGTACGCTGATGTTATGCTGCTGTAATGCTTGTGTGATTCCCAATAATAAAAAAACAAAAAAGAAATTGGACTTAATTTGGAGATGAAACCTGAATTTTAAATACTAAAGATTGAAATTACATTACATACCATTATAGTAATCAGATTACACCGTATATCAGCATCACTGAAATGGACCTGATGCTTAATCAATCACAACGATAGGCAAATATTATTCATATATTTATTCAAACAAGGCCGTTATAAACACAAAACTGTAAATAAATACAGACAATCATGCAGATGCACCAAAACATTAAATCAGATGCAAAATACAAATAGTTTACAAAACTACATTAACAAGAGGAAGAACTGCTGATACCAGATTCTGTCACCTTGGTGAGGAACGGACTCTCAGTTATCAGAGACCGAAACAAGACCAGGACCACTAAAAAGTGGTCTTGAGAACTACAAGTTTAATTTATGGGGAAACAATACCATGTTTTATTTTCCTGACTTCACCTGAAATGTGTTGGGACTCGTCTTCATCCATATTCTGATGTTTTGCAGCTGTAACACAAAAACTGGTAAGACCCGAGTTCTCGGTGCCTGTGGAAGGAAATGATTTTGATTTGAGTTGATTTGAAGATTTTATTTTGAACATGCATGATAAAAAAAAAGAGTTCTATACACTGTTATATACAGTGATATAATACTCAATTATATGTATATAAATATAGTCAAAATCAGAACAAATCAAGGCAAACAAAAGAAAACAAAACAAACGCCCAGCATTTAGTTGTGCTACTATGTATGTTTGTAATAATAGAAGTAATTATAATGCACAGTATTATATTATCATTGCTTTACTGTAATACTACAATATAATAGAGAACAATAGACAGCAATGGTATAACAATATACTTGAATAACTATATAAGAGTAGATATGTTATATATGTACTGGTTCATATATTTACCTCCAATTATATACGTTTAAATTACTATAAATCTATATATCGACATATCTACATATAACTATAAATCAGTATATATTAATAGAGATATAAATACACAAATACTGTAGCTTACGTATAATACAACTCAATATATCCATATACATACCTACATATAACATATCTATATCCATAAGATACATCTATATATCTACCTATATTAATAAATGTTCATATCTACATGTTTATTCGCATCTGTATTTTGAATAGAATGTTTCTTTGTATCTTTTTTTAAATTGTGATATGTTTTAGCTCCGTTTTCAGGCTGTTCCACAGTTTCACCTCCGTGCCAGTAGAGGGAGCACCTGAGTTCACCTGAGCTGCTTTAAATCACCTGAAAACAGATCCAGAGACTGTAGAGCAGGGGTGGCCAACCCATAGACATAAATACTAACGATGGATGAATGGACTGACGAGCTCCTGTCTACGAAACAAAAGACGAGCAAAAGACGACATGCGGAGCTACATCTGGAGAGATGGGACTACTTTTTGCCACAATGGGGCTATTTTTACTGTATATTATGTATTTCTGATTAATTGACTTGACCTTTATTGGTCCAAATTAGCCCAGCCCCTTCTTCTGATTGGTCGATATTTCATAGTTCCTATTTTCTGACATAACTTTTGAATGGTTTGACATAAAGACTCGTGGGTGGTGTCATGGGACTCGGTATTGAGTCCTTGACCATAATTGGTGAACATTAGCCCCGCCCCTTCTTCTGATTGGTTGTCCCTATTTTCTGCCATAACTTTTGAATGGTTTGACATAGGAAGTCGTGGGTGGTGTCATGTCTGATATGCTTATGGGGGGCGGTGGCCGTGAGTGCGAGGGCCCGTTCATCGCTGCTTGCAGCTTTAATTATTATTCTTTATTCTTTATTTTCCTTCTGACAAAAGGAGGGTCTTTTTCCCCCTAAACGTGCCCCAAAAGTCACCAAATTTTTCACCAAGCCAGGCCTGGTGAAAAATGTGATATTTAATGGTTTGCATTAATGGCCGTGGCCTAATGGCTCAACAGCGCCCCCTAGAAAACTTTGCGCCTTAATCCCCACAATACGGTTTGACGTACATGCACGGAAATCGCTACACACCTGTATCATGTCGCAACTTAAATAAAAGTCTCTTGGTGACATGGCCGAATCCGAACAGGAAGCCGGCCATTTTGAATAATTTGAATTAAACGCGTAATTTTGGGGCAATTTATGCCATTCCTTCGGCAGTTAATACGGCCCGAACCGTAACGTGCACCCAGGTGTGTTATACATCAAAATGTGCGTCTCCATCCTGCTATTGACGCATTTTCTCTTTCAAAAGCGTTACCATGGCGACGCTAGACGCCAAAAAGCGCGCCCACCCTTCATCTGGTTTGTTCATACAGAAAAAACTTTGTGCCTCAAGCCCCATAATACGGTTTGACGTACATGAACGAAAATCGGTACACACCTGTATCATGTCACAACTTAAAGAAAAGTCTCTTGGCGCCATGGCCGAAACCCAACAGGAAGTCGGCCATTTTGAACATTTTGGATTAAACGCGTAATTTTGGGGCAATTTATGCCATTCCTTCGGCAGTTAATACGGCCCGAACCGTAACGTGCACCCAGGTGTGTTATACATCAAAATGTGCGTCTCCATCCTGTGACTACGCGCATTACTTTTCTCAGTCAAAAGCGTTACCATGGAGACGCTAGACGCCAAAAAGCGCGTCCCCCCTTCATCTGATTGGTCCATATTTGATAGTTCCTACTTTCTGCCATAACTTTTGAACGGGTTGTGATAAAGACATATGGGTGGTGTCATTGGATTCGGTATTGAGTACTTGAACTTGATTGGCCTGAATTAGCCCCGCCCCTTCTTCTGATTGGTCAATATTTGATAGTCCCTATTTTCTGCTATAACTTTTGAATGGTTTGATATAGAGAGTCGTGGGTGGTGTCATCCGCTAAATGTCCAGGCCTGAAGAATCTACATGCAAGTCATACAAGCTTCCACTGCAGCCCGAATGTGCATTGATTGGTCTGCCGGGCCAGCGAGCCGCGGCCGGCCCCGCGGCCGTCGCCCTCCACGTCTGCAGAGTTGCCCCCGAGGAACCGGCAGCTCCGGCTCCGACCGTTACGCTGGAATGCTGAACCCTGATTGAAACCAGACGCCTCTGTTCGGGGGAGGAAACAGCATCGTCCTTGAACACGACCCGACTCTGCTCCGATAAACTCCAGCAGAGGAACAAAACCCCGCAGAGACGGAGCAGAAACACAGAAAAACGCCTCCCAAGGGTTTTCTGGAAACCCGGCGCTGAAGGAGTTAAACATCTGGCCGTGAAGAGTTAAACCACCGGCATCTGCTCGGGGGTCCGGCACCATCTTCTTCTCCTCCCTCCTTCCTTCCTCCAGTTTCTTGGCCCCGGGCCCAGAGAGAGCTGCAGGAAGGAGTTTTATTTATTTATTTATGTTTAAAATCCTCCACATCGAGTGAGTTTCTGGCTGGTTTCCGGTTTCTGAGCAGGACGTCACCTGAATGCTGCAGGAAACACTAGAATATGCAGGACTTTCTGCTCGTTTGTCTTCGGCAGGAGACGCTGGGAATCACATGCACACACACTAGACTTCTCCAGTTCTCCAGACCACACGTTTGTGGTCCTGGTCTTGTCTCAGTCTCAGGTCTCTGGGTCTCTGACTCCAATAACTGAGAGTCCGTTGCACCAAGGTGACAGAATCTGGTATCAGCAGTTCTTCCTCTTGTTAATGTACAGTTTTGTAAACTATTTGAATTTTGCATCTGATTTAATGTTTTGGTGCATCTGTGCACCAAAACCGTGACTGTACAGACCTCCCAGCATTCAAATCCCATCTCAAAACTCACCTTTACAGAACTGCTTTTAATGTGTGATTAATGTCCTGTGTCACGTTGTGTCCTTATGTACTGTCCTGTGTGTTGCAATTGTACTATGTGTTTTGTTATTAATGTAAAGCGTCTTTGAGTGCCTTGAAAAGCGCTATATAAATAAAATGTATTATTATTATCATTATCTGCATGTGTGTCTGTATTTAATTACAGTTTTGTGTTTATGTGATGACTCGGTGTTACAGTGACCTGTAACAGCGATAAATGTGTGTATGTGTGGACTACAGTATGTTCTTTTAAATTGCACACCCAGGAAGAATAGCTGATGTTGTGACATCAGCTAATGGGGATCCTATAAATAAACAAATAAACAAACAAAAGGGGTGAATAAGCGACCGCCTTCCGTTGATAGTGTGTAAAGAACTGGACAACTCTCTGTGATTTCACCAGAGCGGCTGCTGGAGGTGACTGATCCCATTCAGGAAAACTGTATTTGGTCCATCAGTTTTTATTAGTGATGCACCGAAATGAAAATTTGTGGCCGAAACCGAAAACGAAAATAATAATAAACACTTGGCCGAATACCGAACAATACCGAACATGGTTCTTCGCAGTTTTTCATTTATTTTGCCAATTTTTTCACCATTGTAAAATCAAATAAATTTGATTTAGGCATGCTTTTAAAAGAAAAAAATCTTTTACAAAATTACAAGGTAGAAAACATTTGTTGAACATAAAAAACTGAACATTTTTTAATTTCCCAGCATTTCTTAAATATTCCAGCAGACATTATACCAGCAAAGAACAATAACTTAAAATAAATAAATTAGCTAAATACATTTTGTGGCCATCTTTGAGCTTACGTTAGGCTTAACTGACTGAACATTGTAACATAGGCCTTAAAACAATAAAAATGCATTAAAGCGCTCAGGGTTTTTTATCATTTCAAATGATAAATCAAACTTGTAGCTGAAAGACTTTGCAGATGTGCCCCCTCTAGATATTTGAGCAGAACATTCATTGCAAACAGCCATTCTTGTATTATTCTTTGCCACTCTAAAATACTTCCACACTGCTGACATGTTTGCACCACTTCACTCCACGCTCTTCCACGTTTGATTTCCTCTTTCCTCATCTAAACGCACCAGTAATAGATTGATTTATGTTGTTTTGGTTGCACCTCCTGGTGAATGTTAGGTAAAATTCTTATGTGGTTAGTTTTTGGTTGGCCAACGATTTATGTGGTGCGCAACCATTAGCGACAGTTACGGAGCGGCCAGTCTATTTCCTTATATTACAACGCCGTTATTAATTATTCGGTTTTTTTCCCACTTATTCCACCGAACACCGAAAGTGTTTTTTTTGCCATTTTCGGCCGAACAATTTCGGTTACCGAACAATCGGTGCATCACTAGTTTTTATCTACAGGGCAGCTGATGAGTGGAAAACAATCCCTCAAAACATCAGAGAGTCCTTCTCATACAGCTCATTTAAGATCCTTTAAGAACAATCTAAAGAAAAATGGCTGTAGCAAGGCTAGTGCTACGGGGGTCGACATAGGACAGAGGGTTTCGTGCAGGAACTCTTTTATTCACTCTTTCACCCAAGACACACGTGCTAACACCTTCAGCAACTTCCTCCCAGCAGCGGCCCCTCTCTGGAGTGCAGCTGCTCCTTATGAAGGCAGGCAGGGTGGAGAGGTTGATTGGGCACACCTGTGCCCAATCAACAGCCAAATTTGTCGACACTAGTCCCTGATTTACCTGTGCTGGTCTATATGCTTGTTGTTGGTGTGAAATGTATTATTTGTTGAGTTATGTGTACTGTTGCTTTCTAAATATTGTACCTATGACATGTATTTGTTTTTACTGTTTTTTTTGTTTTTGCTGCTTTTATTACTACGCCTTGTGTTCCTTCTGGCACGGACGACTGCCAATGGAAATTAGCCTTTTGGCTAGAATTGGGTGCATTTACATTTTTAAAATGTTCATTAATGTACATTGTCCCTCTATAACAAATAAATGCAAAGAGAAAGAGAAATGAAGCCCCGCCCCGACTGGATCTCCTGGAGACCAGCTCTACCGGTACTGGTTTCAGAAGGTGAGCCTGGACCCCACGGGTCCAAAAACCAGGCTTTGGAAGCTGCTCGTCACCTTTGGAGACATCACAGGGGGTTTCTCCAGTCCTCTTGTCTCTCGTCGAAGCGTTTCCATGGAGACGGGAGGCTGGACAGGATGCTGTTGTCGTGGCGTTGGAGTGTGACGCCACAAGGACCGACGCGGCCCGGAGGCTGCAGTCCCCCCCCCCCTGGATTCTACGTGCTGCATCCTGGGGTCTGGTACCCGGCCGTTGCTATGGAAACTGATGCTGATCGGCCCCGGCGACGCATCTGGGAGAGAAGATTTCCAGCTCTTCTCTGACATAATCTGGAAGAAAAAAGTTTCCATCCATCCATCATCCATCCATCCATCCTCCATCATCCATCCATCCATCATCCATCCATCCATCCATCCATCATCCATCCATCATCCATCATCCATCATCCATCATCCATCCATCCATCCATCATCCATCATCCATCCATCATCCATCATCCATAGTAATGGTGCCTGATAGCAGAACGCCCGCCCTCCAAATCTACATTTAGATACTCTAGGAACTACGAGTAAACCTGCACTCTGAGAGCGGAGAGCTCTGCCAGGAACATAAGGCACTATCAGGTCTTGCAAATAATGCGGAGCTAAGCGGCTTTATACGCAAGTAATAAAATGTTAAATTGGATTCAGAATTTTACGGGTAACCAATGGAGCGACGCTAACACTGGAGAGACGTGGTCTCTCCTGCTGATTCCTGTCAGTACTCGTGATGCTGCATTTTGATCAGCTGGAGCCTATTCAGCAAATTACTTAATGACATCCTGCTACTAACACATTAATTATCATCCATCCATCCATGGAGTTCAGAGGGAACTTAAATAAAAAAAAAACTTTATTTATATTTTATATATATGCAATATATACATATTGTTATAAAATATATATTATTATAACAAATATATACATATATATATGTATATATATATATATATATATATATATATATATATATATATATATATATATATATATATATATATATATACATACATATATATATATATATATATATTTTATATTTTTAGTGTTGGGATGGAAACTTCTCTGTCAGTGACGTCTCACCGCCAGCAGGGGGAGACTTGATGCAACGATGGAGGATGAACTGCAGCTTAGAGTTCTAGGAGGAAAAGTCCTCACTAAGACCAGGAGCCCGGGTCCTCAGAACCGGCTCCTCAGAACCGGCTCCTCAGAACCGGCTCCTCAGAACCGGCTCCTCAGAACCGGGTTCTCAGAACCGGGTCCAGGAGAACCGGGTCCAGGAGACCCGGGTCCTCAGAACCGGGTCCAGGAGAACCAGGAGTCGCAGCAGCGTCAGCAAACACATGCCGGAGCAGCTGCTGCCGCGAGTGTAAGGAGGGAGTGGAACCATCGACCCTCCCACTTATCTCCGGCTGCCATGTGTGTGTGTGTGTGTGTGTGTGTGTGTGTGTGTGTGTGTGTGTGTGTGTGTGTGTGTGTGTGTGTGTGTGTGTGTGTGTGTGTGTGTGTGTGTGTGTGTGTGTGTGTATGTGTGTGTGTGTGTGTGAATGGACCAGCTGGTGCGTGTTTGGCCACTTGTGGCCTCAGTTATGCATCTACTATAAAACCTGATGGGTGTGTTTGTAGGTGTGTGTGTATATATGTATATATATATATATATATGTATATGTGTGTATATGTGTGTGTGTGTGTGTGTCTGTTTGTGTACAAAATATTGTATTCAATTAAACTGAATAAGATTTTAATCAACTCCAAAAGGGACTTTTGTGTCTTGGAGGTTCTGGAGAAGAAGAGAGAACTTTAGAATCAAACGGCCGTCAATCAGGACGTAGTCATGATGGATGAGGCCAAACAATGATACTCAACACTCACTTTAACGCTGGAAAAGTTGTAAATGTATATATATTTGTTATAATAATATATATTTTATAACAATATGTATATGTGTTATTAGCAGGATGTCCAAGTAATTTGCTGAATAGGCTCCAGCTGATCCAAAATCAGCAGCACGAGTACTGACAGGAATCAGCAGGAGAGACCACGTCTCTCCAGTGTTAGCGTCGCTCCATTGGTTACCCATAAAATTCAGAATCCAATTTAAAATGGTATTACTTGCGTATAAAGCCGCTTAGCTCCGCATTATTTACAAGACCTGATAGTGCCTTATGTTCCTGGCAGAGCTCTCTGCTCTCAGAGTGCAGGTTTACTCGTAGTTCCTAGAGTATCTAAATGTAGATTTGGAGGGCGGGCGTTCTGCTATCAGACACCAATGGTTACCATTCATGCCAATAAAGCCAATTTGAATTGAATTGAATTGAGAAAAAAGAAAGGTGGAGAGAGAGAGTGAAAGGAAAGAAGGAGAAAGATAAAGAGAGAGAGGGAGAGAAAGGAAAGATTGAGAGAGAGAAAAATAAGGAAAGTGCTTTAGAAGCCGCTAAATACATCAGCGCATGTCATGGATGGAGAGAAACACAACCAGACAACAGTCTCCTTATCCGTATACAGTCTCCCTGCCTATTCATGTATATATATATATATATATATATATGTATGCATGTGTTAGATATTTGGTGTTGGGTATTTGTTGTAGTTGTATTGGAGTTTCGTGTGTTGATTGTGTTGTGATTTATTGTATGTGAATGAATGAATGAATGAAAAGATTTATTGGTCACCACCAAGCATGTACACTTAGGTCACGACCAAAGGGGCAGGGCTGAAGCCTCGGCTTATGAATGCCCCCCCTTCTTACATATAAATATAAATGAATACAACAAATGAATAATAGCTAACGACAACAAAAAACATATGCATATTTACATGCATACCTATCTACTTACGTAATAACATACGTACCTACACATATATCCATACATGTACATACATATATACGAGCACATTACATATCCACATACATATGTACACTACACATGCAAACACTTACATACATGCATGTATCTGCACACACACATGTTAAAAAAAAAAAGGATTATTTAAATTATTATAAAAATGATACTCAATATACCCATCCTTTTGTTTCCTTTCTTTATGCCATCATTCCATTACCCGGGAACAAGTCTGTACTTATCCATCATCATGTCTTTATACCTTTTTTTAAAATTCAACACATTTTTGCTATATTTTAATTCTTCTGGTAATGCGTTCCATAACCTCACGCCACAAACAGAAATGCACCTACTTTTCAAAGCTGTATTCCAGATTGGTTGTTTCCAATTGAATTGGTCTCTGAGGGCATAACCCCCCTCTCTCTCTCTGAACATGGTTTGTATGTTGGGAGGAAGTAGATTTTTTCTGGCTTTAAACATAAACAAAGCTGTTTTCTGATCTACCAGGTCCATGAATTTGAGTGCTTTTGACTTGATAAATAATAAATTGGTGTGATCATAAAAACCAACATTATTCACCGTTCGTATTGCTCTTTTCTGTATTGTGCAAACTGTCTGTAGTGTGGTCTTGCAAGCATGACCCCAGATTTCAACACAGTAAGTCAAGTAAGGTAGAATAAGTGTGCAGTATAGGGTATTCATAGATCTAAAGTTAAAAAAATGTCTGACTTTGCTCAATACTCCGATGCTTCTGGAAATTTTTAATCTTACCTGACTTACCTGTGGTTTCCAACTAAATTTATGGTCTATTATTATCCCCAAGAAAGTGTTCTCATATACTCTTTCTAAATCAACTTTTTCTATTGTTAAACTTACCTGAGTTGTTAAATGTGTTTTGCGGTTTCCAAAAATCATAAATTTGGTTTTCTTTAAATTCAAAGATAATTTGTTGACATCACACCACATTTTCAGTTTGCCTAGTTCAACTGTCACCTTCTCCATTAACCGCTGTAAACAATCATCTGAACAGAAGACAGTTGTATCATCTGCAAAATTTACAAATTTCAAAATGTTTGACACTTTACAGACGTCATTTATGTACATAATAAATAATTTTGGTCCAACTATCGACCCTTGTGGCACTCCACATGTGATGTTTGCTGGCATAGACATAGCATCCCCCACCTGAACATACTGGTTTCTATGTCTAATGTAGCTCTTCAGCCATTCCAGTCCCACCCCTCTGACTCCATACCTTTCCATCTTTTCCAAAATAATATCATGGTCTATTGTATCAAATGCTTTCTTCAGATCTATGAAAACCCCCACTGCAAACTTTTTCTCATCAACTGCACTTGAAAGCTCTTCTATAAGCTCCATCAAGGCCATCGACGTTGATCTACTTTCCCTAAAACCATATTGACAATCAATTAATAATTTATGTTTTTCAACAAAGCTGTCCAGTCTGGCAACAAAAAGTTTTTCAAGTATCTTTGAAAATTGGGATAAAAGAGAAACTGGTCTATAATTTGTGTATAATTTTTTTTTTTTTTATGTATATGCTTTTGGCAACAATGGTTACCATTCATGCCAATAAAGCCAATTTGAATTTGAATTTGAGAGAAAGGAAAGATGGAGAGAGAGAAAGGGAAAGGAAAGGTTGAGAGAGAGGGAGAGAGAGGGGGGGTTCTGGGCGAGTAACGAGAGAGAAAACCACGGGGAGAACGATAACTGATGAAGAGCAGAACGGAGGAACGGCCAAAAGAGGAGGAGAGACAGAGAACCCCCCCTTCACCCCAACCCCCCCTAAAAAAGAGGAGTGGAGAAGCAGCTGAGAGGGAGGAGAAGAAGAGAAGAAGAGAAGAAGAGATCAGAATAGAGAGTCCAGCGGAGGAGGAGGACGAGAGGACGAGGGTCTCAAACCCTCGCTATCAGGACGGAGCAGACGGTCCAGCCCACACACACACACACACACACCCACACACTTACACACACACACACACACTTACTAACACACACACACACACACACACTCTCATGGACGCCACCCGCCCGCCTTGCTGGACTCGAACCGACGCTCTGGAGTGAGTCTCTCTTCAGCCCGTCAGGTAGGTCCTGTTTCTGCACGCCGCTGCAAAGGCTCATGGGAGTTTAGTTCCTGATGGGAACAGGAAGTTGGAGGTTCGATGCCTCAGGGGGTTCTGGGACTTTGGTGGAGTTCTGGGACTTTGGGGAGTTCTGGGACTTTGGGGAGTTCTGGGACTTTGGGGAGTTCTGGGACTTTGGTGGAGTTCTGGGACTTTGGTGGAGTTCTGGGACTTTGGTGGAGTTCTGGGACTTTGGTGGAGTTCTGGGACTTTGGTGGAGTTCTTGGACTTTGGTGGAGTTCTTGGACTTTGGTGGAGTTCTGGGACTTTGGTGGAGTTCTGGGACTTTGGTGGAGTTCTGGGACTTTGGGGAGTTCTGGGACTTTGGTGGAGTTCTGGGACTTTGGTGGAGTTCTGGGACTTTGGTGGAGTTCTGGGACTTTGGGGAGTTCTGGGACTTTGGTGGAGTTTTGGGACTTTGGTGGAGTTCTGGGACTTTGGTGGAGTTCTTGGACTTTGGTGGTTTTTGGGACTTTGGTGGAGTTCTTGGACTTTATGGAGTTCTTGGACTTTGGTGGAGTTCTGGACTTTGGGGAGTTCTGGGACTTTGGTGGAGTTCTGGGACTTTGGTGGAGTTCTGGGACTTTGGTGGAGTTTTGGGACTTTGGTGGAGTTCTGGGACTTTGGTGGAGTTCTTGGACTTTGGTGGTTTTTGGGACTTTGGTGGAGTTCTTGGACTTTGGGGAGTTCTGGGACTTTGGTGGAGTTTTTGGACTTTGGTGGAGTTTTTGGGACTTTGGTGGAGTTCTTGGACTTTGGGGAGTTCTGGGACTTTGGGGAGTTCTGGGACTTTAGGGAGTTCTGGGACTTTGGTGGAGTTCTGGGACTTTGGTGGAGTTCTGGGACTTTGGTGAGTTCTGGGACTTTGGGGAGTTCTGGGACTTTGGTGAGTTCTGGGACTTTGGTGAGTTCTGGGACTTTGGTGGAGTTCTGGGACTTTGGTGGAGTTCTTGGACTTTGGTGGAGTTCTTGGACTTTGGTGGAGTTCTTGGACTTTGGGGAGTTCTGGGACTTTGGTGGAGTTTTTGGACTTTGGTGGAGTTTTTGGGACTTTGGTGGAGTTCTTGGACTTTGGGGAGTTCTGGGACTTTGGGGAGTTCTGGGACTTTAGGGAGTTCTGGGACTTTGGTGGAGTTCTGGGACTTTGGTGAGTTCTGGGACTTTGGGGAGTTCTGGGACTTTGGTGAGTTCTGGGACTTTGGTGAGTTCTGGGACTTTGGTGAGTTCTTGGACTTTGGTGAGTTCTGGGACTTTGGGGTTTTTTGGGACTTTGGTGGAGTTCTTGGACTTTGAGGAGTTCTTGGACTTTGGTGGAGTTCTTGGACTTTGGTGGAGTTCTGGGACTTTGGTGGAGTTCTTGGACTTTGGTGGAGTTCTGGGACTTTGGTGGAGTTCTTGGACTTTGGTGGAGTTCTTGGACTTTGGTGGAGTTCTTGGACTTTGGTGGAGTTCTGGGACTTTGGTGGAGTTCTTGGACTTTGGTGGAGTTTTTGGACTTTGGTGGAGTTCTGGGACTTTGGGGAGTTCTGGGACTTTGGGGAGTTCTGGGACTTTGGTGGAGTTCTGGGACTTTGGTGGAGTTCTTGGACTTTGGTGGAGTTCTTGGACTTTGGTGGAGTTCTTGGACTTTGGTGGAGTTCTTGGACTTTGGTGGAGTTCTGGGACTTTGGTGGAGTTCTGGGACTTTGGTGGAGTTCTTGGACTTTGGTGGAGTTCTTGGACTTTGGTGGAGTTCTGGGACTTTGGTGGAGTTCTGGGACTTTGGGGAGTTCTGGGACTTTGGTGGAGTTTTGGGACTTTGGTGGAGTTCTTGGACTTTGGTGGTTTTTGGGACTTTGGTGGAGTTCTTGGACTTTATGGAGTTCTTGGACTTTGAGGGAGTTCTTGGACTTTGGTGGAGTTCTGGACTTTGGGGAGTTCTGGGACTTTGGTGGAGTTCTGGGACTTTGGTGGAGTTCTGGGACTTTGGTGGAGTTTTGGGACTTTGGTGGAGTTCTGGGACTTTGGTGGAGTTCTTGGACTTTGGTGGTTTTTGGGACTTTGGTGGAGTTCTTGGACTTTGGGGAGTTCTGGGACTTTGGTGGAGTTTTGGGACTTTGGTGGAGTTCTGGGACTTTGGTGGAGTTCTTGGACTTTGGTGGTTTTTGGGACTTTGGGGAGTTCTTGGACTTTGGGGAGTTCTGGGACTTTGGGGAGTTCTGGGACTTTAGGGAGTTCTGGGACTTTGGTGGAGTTCTGGGACTTTGGTGGAGTTCTGGGACTTTGGGGAGTTCTGGGACTTTGGTGAGTTCTGGGACTTTGGGGAGTTCTGGGACTTTGGTGGAGTTCTGGGACTTTGGTGAGTTCTGGGACTTTAGGGAGTTCTGGGACTTTGGTGAGTTCTTGGACTTTGGGGAGTTCTGGGACTTTGGGGAGTTTTGGGACTTTGGTGGAGTTCTTGGACTTTGAGGAGTTCTTGGACTTTGGTGGAGTTCTTGGACTTTAGGGAGTTCTGGGACTTTGGGGAGTTCTGGGACTTTGGTGGAGTTCTTGGACTTTAGGGAGTTCTCGGACTTTGGTGGAGTTCTTGGACGTTGGGGAGTTCTGGGACTTTGGTGGATTCTTGGACTTTGGTGGAGTTCTGGGACTTTGGGGAGTTTTGGGACTTTGGGGGGTTCTGGGACTTTGGTGGAGTTCTGGGACTTTGGGGAGTTCTGGGACTTTGGGGAGTTCTTGGACTTTGGGGAGTTCTGGGACTTTGGTGGAGTTCTGGGACTTTGGGGAGTTCTGGGACTTTGGTGAAGTTCTGGAACTTTGGTGGAGTTCTGGGACTTTGGTGGTTTTTTGGGACTTTGGTGGAGTTCTGGGACTTTGGTGGAGTTCTGGAACTTTGGTGGAGTTCTGGGACTTTGGTGGGGTTTTTGGACTTTGGTGGAGTTCTGGGACTTTGGGAGTTCTTGGACTTTGGTGGAGTTCTGGGACTTTGGGGAGTTCTGGGACTTTGGGGAGTTCTGGGACTTTGGTGAGTTCTGGGACTTTGGTGGAGTTTTTGGACTTTGGGGAGTTCTGGGACTTTGGGGGAGTTCTGGGACTTTGGTGGAGATCTGGGACTTTGGTGGAGTTCTTGGACGTTGGGGAGTTCTGGGACTTTGGGGAGTTTTGGGTCTTTGGGGGGTTTTGGGACTTTGGGGAGTTCTGGGACTTTGGGGAGTTCTGGGACTTTGGTGGAGTTCTTGGACTTTGGTGGAGTTCTTGGACTTTGGTGGAGTTCTGGGACTTTGGGGAGTTTTGGGTCTTTGGGGGGTTTTGGGACTTTGGGGAGTTCTGGGACTTTGGGGAGTTTTGGGACTTTGGTGGAGTTCTGGGACTTTGGTGGAGTTCTGGGACTTTGGTGGAGTTCTTGGACTTTGGTGGAGTTTTGGGACTTTTGTGGAGTTCTGGGACTTTGGTGGAGTTCTTGGACTTTGGTGGAGTTTTTGGACTTTGGGGAGTTCTTGGACTTTGGTGGAGTTCTTGGACTTTGGTGGAGTTTTGGGACTTTGGTGGAGTTCTGGGACTTTGGTGGAGTTCTTGGACTTTGGTGGAGTTTTGGGACTTTTGTGGAGTTCTGGGACTTTGGTGGAGTTCTGGGACTTTGGTGGAGTTCTTGGACTTTGGGGAGTTCTGGGACTTTGGTGGAGTTCTGGGACTTTGGTGGAGTTTTTGGACTTTGGTGGAGTTCTGGGACTTTGGTGGAGTTCTGGGACTTTGGGGAGTTCTGGGACTTTGGTGGAGTTTTGGGACTTTGGTGGAGTTCTGGGACTTTGGTGGAGTTCTGGGACTTTGGTGGAGTTCTGGGACTTTGGTGGAGTTCTGGGACTTTGGTGGAGTTCTTGGACTTTGGGAGTTCTTGGACTTTGGGGAGTTCTTGGACTTTGGTGGAGTTCTTGGACTTTGGTGGAGTTTTAGGGACTTTGGTGGAGTTCTGGGACTTTGGTGGAGTTCTGGGACTTTGGTGGAGTTCTGGGACTTTGGTGGAGTTCTGGGACTTTGGGGTTTTTTGGGACTTTAGGGAGTTCTTGGACTTTGGGGTTTTTGGGACTTTGGGGAGTTCTGGGACTTTAGGGAGTTCTTGGACTTTGGGGTTTTTGGGACTTTGGGGAGTTCTGGGACTTTGGGGAGTTCTGGAACTTTGGGGGGTTCTGGGACTTTGGTGGAGTTCTGGGACTTTAGGGAGTTCTTGGACTTTAGGGAGTTCTGGGACTTTGGGGAGTTCTGGGACTTTGGTGGAGTTATTGGACTTTGGGGAGTTCTGGGACTTTGGTGGAGTTATTGGACTTTGGGGAGTTCTGGGACTTTGGTGGAGTTATTGGACTTTGGTGGAGTTCTGGAACTTTGGGGGGTTTTGGGACTTTGGTGGGTTCTTAGACTTCCAGAACCAGTCCTGGGGGTCTGCCGGTAAAATCAACACAACAAAACATTTAATATTTTAAATATGAAGGATTATGGTCTATATCCACAGCTGAGAGAGCTGCTCCGTCACTGGCCGAGCCAGCTGCCAATCAAAAGGCCACGCCCCCTATTGGACAAAAACGTGTCGTTTTAAATCATGTGACCCGATACTTCTGACGTAGCATCTCCATCTTCATCTCCACCAAACTTCCAACCATGTGACCTCCGAAGTCGCAACTTCTTCGCTTTTAACAGATAAATTCAAAACCGTGGATATTATAACATTTATAACGATCGTTTGTTAGCTTGTTCAAGATGGCATCGGTGGTGCCGCGGCTCTCGGCTCTCCAGTTCTGTGTCTATTGTTTGTAATTTTCTTAGTAATTTTAGCGGTTTATTCTACTCTGCCTTGCTTTCATTTCTATTTAAAATTTATTTTATTCTATCTCATTTTATTTTATTTATTGTGGCGCAAAATGGATTGGAATGGAAGTTCCAAATTTCATTTTACGTCCGACATCCAATGACGATAAAGTCTTTCTATACTATTTTACTGTTGTTAGAGAAACCAGAGGGGTTTATTTTTTTTATTTTATTTGTTAAAATAAAGTCTCACGCCAAGCCCCGCCCCTAGCCACGCCCCTAGCCCCGCCCCCTCGACCTTCAACAGGAAGAGATCTAGGAAAAACTAGACACATATTAAACCTAAAAACATTATACATACTTTATAATTCATTAATTTTACCGTATCTGACGTACTGTGTGGAGATTTGGGGAAATACTTTTAAAACCAATCTTCAACCCATTTATCTAATGCAAAAAAAGCAATAAGAATCGTAAATAATGTAGGATTTTATCATCACACAAATGTTTTGTTCTAGAAATTAAACGCACTAAAATTGACTGACTAAGTTGATTTAAAACGGAACAGATAATATACAAAGCAAAGAATAATTCACTCCCCTGCAACATAGAAAACTGTTTAAGGATAGAGATGAATATGAGTTAAGGGGGAACAGAATCTCAAACAACCAACAGTTAAAACACTTAAAAGTATTTCAGTTACAGGGGTTAAGTTGTGGAATAGCTTGCCAGATAATCTTAAACAAAGTAAAATCATCATACAGTTTAAAAATAGTTTAAAACAGATCATGATTAGTAAATACCAACAAGATTGAATGATAAGATGCAAGAGAGAGAATTATGGAATTATGCAGGTAATAATTACTGATCTTTTTGTCCTTGTTTTAATCAGGACTATTTATTATTTATTTTTCCTTTTTTCTTTTCTTACTGATTCTTCGTTGTTACATATATTTTCTTTTTGTGTTTTGCGTTTGCTTCTTTTTTGTGTGGAAATGCTAGAAAGCATTTGTTGTAGAAAGTGTAAATAATAATAATGTGAAGGTTAAGGCATTTATAAGCTCAGAGCTTCAGCCTATTCCTTTTCCATCCAAATGATTACAAGATATGTTATGAATGAGAACGTACTGAGCACATGATCGAAATAAATATATAAATAAAAAAAAAAGAGATGAGAATAGAAGAGGGATGGATGGTCTCTTATCTCCCCCTCTTCTCCTGGACTCCGTCCTATCTAATTTTCTCGTCCCCATCTCTCCATCTCTCCATCCCGTCCTCCTCCCTCCCTGGTTCCGGGAGCGTCCGTTTCTCATGATCCCTCAGCGAGGGCCGACGCTCTGCCAGAGTAAACATCAACACGGCAGACGGGGGTCAGAGTTCCCCCCAGACCCCCCTCCATCACCCCCCTGCTCCTCTCTCTGTTCTCTCCCACCGTCCGTCCGTCCGTCCGTCCGTCCGTCCGTCACGCTGGATTATCAGTGTTTTTGTTAGTGTTTTATGTCTCCTTGAGAAACGTGGGTCGTTATGTTTACTGATGGCTCATTTGCACTTTAATTAAGTGTGTAAGTGTCCCAGAGGAGGAGGAGGGAGGGTTGAGTGTTTGTTTGCTTATAGAGGAGGAAGGTTTACAAACGGTCAAGGTCACAATAAAACCCTCAGTTATTATTATTATTATTATCATAATAACAATAACAATAATAATACAAATAATAATTATATTATTATTGTTATTATTATTAGGTCACTTACAGTGCGAAGGCCCTATTGTATCTGTAGGAATTATTCTCGTTCTCGTTGTTTTTATTTTTCCGACGAAATGAGGGTCTTTTTTCCCCCTAAACGTGCCCCAAAAGTCACCAAATTTTGCACCAAGCCAGGCCTGGTGAAAAATTTGACATTTAATGGTTTGTATTAATGGGCGTGGCCTAACGGCTCAACAGCGCCCCCTAGAAAACTTTGTGCCTCAAGCCCCACAATACGGTTTGACGTACATGCACGAAAATCGGTACACACCTGTATCATGTCACAACTTAAAGAAAAGTCTCTTGGCGCCATGGCCGAAACCCAACAGGATGTCGGCCATTAATCATGTAATTTTGGCGCAATTTATGCCATTTCTTCGGCCGTTAATACGGCTCGAACCGTAATGTGCACCCAGGTGTGTTAAACATCAAAATGTGCGTCTAGATCCTGCAAACGATGGGCATTACTTTTCTCAGTCAAAGGCGTTACCGTGGCGACGATAGACGCCAAAAAGCTGATGACGGCTCGCTGACGCTGCGTCTGCAACGTCTCTCTTCGCCTGTCAAGGCTGATTTATGGGTCTGCGTTACACCAACACAGACCCTACGCCGTACCCTACGGCGTAGGGTCTGCGTCGATTTAACGCAGAACCATAATTAAGGCTTCATTCGTAAAGACTGCACCGGGCTCGTTGAGTATTTTAAATGTGCGCGCTGCCCGCTGGTGAAGGATTATTCCGTAATAATTGGACCTAAACTACGGTGGCCGAGACCCGCCATTGCTGAAAATAAAAGTAACGCTGCAAACAGAAATAAACGCTGCTGCAAATAAAATAAACGCTGCAAACAAAAAGAAACGCCGCTGCAAATAAAAGAAACGCTGCAAATAAAATAAAAAAATCAATCAATACGCAAATAAAAAAGCCACAATGGAAGTGAATTACCGGGGACTATTTTTGCCGATGCACCGGTTGTTGCACATTGAAAATTACACGTAGCGACGTTGAACACTAACCTTTTCACTTATTTTCTCGTTTGTTGTTCTTCTTATTCCTCGCTCTTCTTATTTCTTCCTTTTCACTTACGTCCTCTTCGTCTTCTTCTTCTCCTCTCACGTAAAAAACACCGGTGCATCAGCAAAAATAGTCCCCGATAATTCATTTATTTGCGTCGGTTTTTTTTATTTGCAGTGGGGTTTCTTTGTATTTGCAGCGTTTATTTCATTTGCAAGGCATTTATTTTATTAGCAGCGTTTCTTTAATTTTCCGCAATGGCGGGTCTCGGCCACCATACTAAACAGTGAAGCTGAAACTCACATAATCTGAACAGTTCAAATTCCAGTTCATGATCTGCAGAATGAACAAGTTCACGTTCAAGTTCTTTATTTGCAAATATGTTGCGTTCAGTTCAACGTTCTCCCAGAAATGAACACGTTCATTTGAACTCGTTCATGCACAACACTGCCTTTTAAATCATGTGACCACGTCAAAGGTCACGATAAAACACTCAGTTATAAGAAGAACGTGATGATGTCACCAACGGGTTTCCAGATTACCCGGTTGTCGGCCGGTACGTTCAGTACCTCGGTATCTCAGCACGTCAAACGTCCTCGTGTTCGTCTCTAATCTCTGTAGCAGAGATTTCGGCGCCGAAGCGACCAGGAATCAGACTGGAGGGAGATAAAACCTGGTCCCGGCGGATCTCTGGCCTTCGTCTCCTCTTAAAGACGCGGTGCTGAGATGTGCTCCGGGTTCCTGAGTAGTAGAATCAGATCCATCAGACTCATTTATCAGTTTTCTGGGAAGGAAACACTTCCATCGTCATGATTCGAGCTGGAGACAGAAGCTGTTTTCATCTATTTCAGGGATCAGCAACCCAAAATGTTGAAAGAGCCATACTGGACCAAAAAAACAAAAAACTAATATGTCTGGAGCCGCAAAAAATTAAAAGTCTTGTATAAGTCTTATAATGAAGGCAACACATGCATATTAGTCATTGCATTTCATTGCATATTAGTTATATTATTAACATTCAGGCAATGAATGCAAATGATTCGGTCCAAGAAACATTGAATCCTCTTTTTCTCCTCAGTTATTTTTCTATTTTTCCCTTTGGAAACAATCCCTTTGGCCAGTTTCCAACAGCCACTTGCCTGGCAGAAACGTGTAGCTATGACGTAAATCTTTGTAAACAGAAATGTTGAAATTTAATATTTATTCTACACATTTTTACAGAATTGGAAAACGTTAAGAATGTTTGCAGTACAGAAACCATATTAAAACAAAAAATATATTTCCCTCCCCCATCGATTTTGGAACATTTTTGAAAAAGCTCCAGGAGCCACTAGGGCGGCGCTAAAGAGCCGCGGGTTGCCGACCCCCGATCTATTTAGTTTATTTTCTAGATAAAAAAGCTCAGTCCAGCTCGACTGGTTCAGTGTGAGGTGTTCAAACAGGTCAAAGGTCACGGTCGACGTTCCTGCCGACCGTTTGGTCTTCCAGACTAAGGTGTTTTGGGGTTTTTGGTTACTTCCTGTTTTATTTTGAAAGGTCTGGTTCTAGTTTTGCTCCCTTTGCCTGAACATTTGCCTCTTCTGTGGGTTTGTTTGTCTGTTACATATTGTTTTCCCCCCTCCCGGTCTGTTCTTTGTGGGTTCTTGTGGTCTGTTTCATCCTTCTGGTTTTGTTGGAGTGTTTTTCTGGATTTCCTGCCTGCTTTCGTTGTCGTCAACAACCCTCGCCCTCGGGCCTCCTGTGGTCGGGTCCTGCACTTCAGAATAAGAAGCAAAGGCTGCTAACGCTCAACACTCACATTTCTTTTCTGTTGTTTACATAAATACTAAAAAAGTGAGTTGGGACAAATTTAGACACTTTTGTTTCTCGGGTTATTGAAGTCTTTCAGACACTAACTAGAAAATTTTTCTTGTTCTCAGCGAGCAGTAGTTGTATTTTATTTTTATTTTTTTGATTGTATTATTTCTTACATGAAATGTCATAAACATAAATGTGCCTTGCTATTCAACAAAAATCCCTTTTTTCATTATTTATTCAACAGAAATGAATTCATCATTATTAATTAAACTAGTATTATTAATAATAATAATAATAATTATTATTATTAGTATTATTATATTTATTATTATTATTATTATTATTATACTAATAATGGTTATTATTATTATTATTAAAAATAACAATAACTATTATTATATTAATAATTATAATAAAAAACTATTATTATTATTATAATTGTAATAATAATGATAATAATTATTATTAGGGCCCGAGCACCTTCAGTGCGAAGGCCCTATTGTATCTGTAGGAATTTTTCTTTCTTTCTTTTTTTTTTTTTCTTCCGACGAAAGGAGGGCCTTTTTTCCCCCTAAACATGCCCCAATAGTCACCAAATTTTGCATTAAGCCAGTAAATTTGATATTTCATGGTTTGCATTAATGGCCGTGGCCTAACGGCTCAACAGCGCCCCCTAGAAAACTTTGTGCCTCAAGCCCCACGATACGGTTTGACGTACATGCACGAAAATCGCTACACACCTGTATCATGTCACAACTTAAAGAAAAGTCTCTTGGAGCCATGGCCCAAACCCAACAGGAAGTCGGCAATTTTGAATTAATCGTGTCATTTTAGCGCAATTTATGCCATTCCTTCGGCCGTTAATTCAGCCCGAACCGTAACGTGCACCCAGGTGTGTTATACATCAAAATGTGCGTCTCCATCCTGCGACGACATGCATTACTTTTCTCTTTCAAAAGTGTTACCGTGGCGACGATAGACGCCAAAAAGCGCGCCCCCCCTTCATTTGATTGGTCCATATTTGATAGTTCCTACTTTCTGCCATAACTTTTGAATGGTTTGGTACAGAGAGTCGTGGGTGGTTTCATCCACTAAATGTCCAGGTCTGAAGAATCTACATCAAGTCATACAAGCTTCCACTGCAGCCTGAACGTGCACAAGGGTGGAGGAACGTTCATCGCTGCTTGCAGCTTTAATTATTATTATTATTATAAATAAGTCACAGTAACGGTGGATTAAAAAGAAAAAGAAACAAATGAGACAAAAACAAATGAATATATAGTTCTAAACATCTTTGGGGTGCTGTTTTCCTGTCTCACCTGCAGCATCCATCACAAATATGTACAAATCATTTCATTTAGCATCTTTTAGCCACTTTAAGGACAGCCAATAGCGGCTCTCCTCACACACTGTTACCAGGGAAACGTGTCACTCCACCCAGCGCTGTTTCACCAAAGAACTGATTCCACCTGATCGATAAGGGGATATTGATACCGTTGAGAGTCGACTCCAAACGCGTCATTCAGATTCAGCAACGATCGTATATTTGTATTTGTCAGTTAGAATCAGTAAAATCCTGTTAAAATGCACCAGAATGCAGGAAACGGCATCTGTCGCCCCTGTAGGGCCATAAAACCTCCTCCGCTGCAACGACACATACTTTACGGTTTTTCTCTCAGCCACTTCCTTAAAATCCTTCTTGTTTGGTCTCATTTTTAGGGCTCTCATTTAGGAACCCCCCCCCAGCACTTCCCAGCAGCTGTGAAGTGCCAGAACCGTTACTGGGTTTTCTGTGATTACGGGGAAAACTGCTGAACCAGTCGCACATTTACGCTCCACATTGAAGCCGCGGTAATGTTGCGGTTCCGTCGCTGCCGTAAATCTGTCTGGGAGGAAGATGGAGAGCCCGAGCAGCTCCGAGCGTCTGGACCCCTGCTCGGCTGTTCGGCCTCAAAACTGACGGAGAAATGTGTGAATTTCTCCAGAACCGCCATCTGGACCTCACTGGAAAACCAGCCCGGGACTAACCGGGTAATCACTCCGGTCTGCTGGTCCGTAGAGGACGAGGAACGAGACCGACGAGACCGATGAGACCGAGCCACACTGGCCACGGTTACATGATGTTTTTTAATTCTGAACAAAATCATTCAGAATTAAACTATTTTCCTTGGAGTTTACATGGAAATAGTCATTCAGAATTTAGGTTTACATGGAAAACACGTTTGATCGGCACGTTTGAACAAGAAAAAAGTCGAAATTTCGAGAAAAAAATGTAAATGTTGAGAAAAAAGTTAAAATGTCGAGAAAAAAGTTGAAATGTTGAGAAAAAAGTCAAAATGTTGAGAAAAAAAGTCAAAATGTTGAGAAAAAAGTCGAAATGTCGAGAAAAAAGTTGAAATGTTGAGAAAAAAGTCAAAATGTTGAGAAAAAAAGTCAAAATGTTGAGAAAAAAGTCGAAATGTCGAGAAAAAAGTCGAAATGTTGAGAAAAAAGTCAAAATATTGAGGAAAAAAAAGTCAAAATGGCGAGAAAAAAGTTGAAATGTTGAGAAAAAAAGTCAAAATGTCGAGAAAAAAGTCGAAATGTCAAGAAAAAAGTTGGAATGTTGAGAAAAAAAAGTCAAAATGTTGAGAAAAAAGTCGAAATGTTGAGAAAAAAGTTGAAATGTTGAGAAAAAAGTCGAAATGTCGAGAAAAAAGTTGAAATGTCGAGAAAAAAGTTGAAATGTCGAGAAAAAAGTCGAAATATCGAGAAAAAAGTTGAGAAAAAAGTAAAAATGTCGAGATTGATGTTGAAGTACAATTTCGAGAAAAAAGTCAAAATTTTGTGAATAAAGAAATTATTCCGAATTAAATAATTCCAAATTAAACTACTTTCCTTGGAGTTTACATGGAAATAGTAATTCTGAATTGAGGTTTCCATGGAAACACGTTTGATGGTCTTTCTCCAATTCCTCTCCAGGTCTGGGGGTTGGGAAGGTTCTGATTGGATAGGGGGGGGACCGGAAGTTAAACTACTGGAAGAAAAACTAATTTAGCCGCTACAACTTTGATGTTTCCTGTTTCCATCTGTTCTTTGAATGATTTCTATTTATTAAATAAATGGTCTCTGCTCTTGACCAGCGTTTACTGCTGCTGCATCTGGAAACTTTGTTTGGAAAACCAGCCCAGCGGAATATAAGATCATGGAGACAGACGGGGAGGGAACGAGCAGAAAGAACGACCGGAATTAATTTAAAGAGGAATGAGTGTAAACATGATCTGGAATTATTCTATTTGGATTTAATATCAGAATAAACCAGCCACTTACTTACTGACTTCGGAATTAATTTAATTCAGAATGGCCATTTTCATTCGGAATTAGGTGTTTAGGTGGTAACTTTTACTCATTTTAAATCGGATTTAATTTGCATTCTGAGGCCCCGTTTCCACGTAGCAAAAACGCTGGTGTTTTCATGCGTTTTGGCCGTTCGTTTACACGAAAACGAAGCTCAAAGTCACCAAAAACCATCATTTCTGAAAACTCCATCCAAAGTGTAGATTTTTAAAACCTCCGTCTTCACGTTTGCTTGTAAACGGAGAGAAACGGACATTTAGGCTTCAGAACGTCACATTATGAGACAGAAACGTCACCAGCGTCATGAGTGACACCTGTTTACAATTAGTTTGTAACCGTCAATATTTTCTTGTATTTTACCTGTTTTATATTCTAACGTCACACTTAAAAGTAACTCCACTTCTCTGTCACTCCAAACCAAAGACTCTGGTTCATCTTGGAAGTAACTGGAAGTTACTCGTGTCATTTGTTGATGTTTTTTTCCAGGGTTCTGATTGGCTAGCATGACTTTATCTTCTCGTTACACTGCCCCCTGTAGGTTTGGCTGCTCATAGCATCTTAACAGCATATTTATGCAGGTTCCTGGAAATGATGGTGTTTTTATAAACGTAGAGGGGGAAATATCAATTTTTGTAAATACCCGGCTGTGTGGAAACGTGGCCTGAATTAAAGAGGAATTAAACTTCCCATGTAAACGCACTGAATGTCTCGTGTTTAGTTTGACGACTCAGCGCTGCCTCGGTGTTTCCAGTGACCGTGATCGTCAGCGTGATCGTCCCTCCTGTCCGAGACCTACGACCCCCCCGGGGGTCTCATCTGAACCAGTAAAGGTCAGAGGTCAAACCCATGTCCTGATCTCTGACGGGTCAACATGCCCCACGCAGCGGTGGCGTGGGAAACACGGGCCGGTATCAGAGTCACTCCGTCAAAACTCAGAGATCTCACTCAAAAGGCAAAGTTTATCTGTAGAGCACAATTTCATTTCATTTCATTTCTTTTTTATTTATTCCGATCATGGAAATATGCAAACAAAAAAAACAAACAAGTGAAATGACAACACAATCAAAAGCATATTCCATAACCAGGAAGGAGCAGGAAGAAGAAACTCTTATTCTACCTGCCCCTCCCTCAAAACAACATTAAACAATAATAACAGATGGTCTGCACAATTACTTAGTTAACGTCACAAAGAAAGACAAACAAGAAAATCAAAGATAGATTGTCTGTCTCCATACGCATATATTATAAATTTTAACTATTTCATCCATACATTGCTATTTTTTTCTCTTTAAATTTCTTTTTAAACTGAAATATGTTTATACAGCCCTTTAAATCATAATGTAATGAATTTCATAACTTAATTCCAACAGAAACACTCAACACGAGGTCATTCAAAGTGCTTTCCATCAAAATTAAAAGCGGCAAGACACAATTAAAACATAGATAACAAATAAAATGATATAAAATGATAAGAAAAGAGGTAAAATAATAGAAAGCACAAGTTGTTAGTCAGTAAGGGCAGTAGATCCAGCAGGTTCATCTCATTCTTAAAATGGCAAGAATTACGTTTCTATACGGTCAAAACGTACAAAGACCGGGTCAAATACAGGATTACAAAGTAATCTGTGCCGATTCGTGCGGTGAATTAAACCAATTTGACAATTCTACCCCACAATGCCTGTTTCCAGGTCTTATTTCCATAACTTTGCGCGGTTTTCACACAAATGACGAGAATTACGTTTCTATACGGTCAAAACGTACAAAGACCTGGTCAAATACAGGATTACAAAGTAATCTGAAACAATTCGTATGTGAATTAAACCAATTTGACAATTCTACCCCACAATGCCTGCATTCAGGGCTTATCCATAACTTTGCGCGGTTCTCAAAAAGTATTTAATTTAAGAGTAGGAAAGGTTTTTTTATCTGAGACTCCTCGATTAACTTTGAAACGTTTTCATCTTCCTCACGTTTCCACTCCGGTCCCACATCAACAACGTGCTGCAGGCATGTCCTGCCTGCACTTGTGTTTTATCACCTCCTAGCACGTGGTCCAGCCCCCTAAGAGCCTCCTCTGTTCTCTGCTGGTACAAGATAACGTCCTCTGTGCTGCAGCGCCCACGCCGAGACAACAACACCAGCCCACGCAGGACGGGGCCAAAACAAAATGTTTTCTCGAGCATCCGTGACGGAAACCTCCGGACCTGGAGGCCCGTGTTACCACGGAGACGGTTGAGCATCTGCAGCAGTGACTATGTTTCTCACAGCAGTTTATCATCTCATCATCTGTCTAGGGGTTGAGTTATTGCGTGAGGTGTTTTACTTCCTCAGGGTTGAAACGTGACGTGACCCAAAAGTGAGTTTTACTGCTGCTTTCAGAGTATATTTGATCACTGCTCTGGTCTAGTTTATGTATTATGTATACATGTATCATAAGCTCAGTCATTAGGGCCCGAGCACTTACAGTGCAAAGGCCCTATTGTGTTAGTAGGAATTTTCTTTCTTTCTTTCTTTCTTTCTTTCTTTCTTTCTTTCTTTCTTTCTTTCTTTCTTTCTTTCTTTCTTTCTTTCTTTCTTTCTTTCTTTCTTTCTTTCTTTCTTTCTTTCTTTTTCCCCCTAAACATGCCCCAAAAGTCACCAAATTTTGCACCAAGTCAGGCCTGGTGAGAAATGTGATATTTCATGGTTTGCATTAATGGGCGTGGCCTAACGGCTCAACAGCGCCCCCTAGAAAACTTTGTGCCTCAAGCCCCACAATACGGTGTGACGTACATGCACGAAAATCGGTACACACCTGTATCATGTCACAACTTAAAGAAAAGTCTCTTGGCGCCATGGCCCAAACCCAACAGGAAGTCGGCCATTTTGAATTAATCGTGTACTTTTGGCGCAATTTATGCCATTTCTTCAGCAGTTAATACGGCCCGAACCGTAACGTGCACCCAGGTGTGTTATACATCAAAATGTGCGTCTCCATCCTGCGCATTACTTTTCTCTTTCAAAAGCGTTACCGTGGCAACGATAGATGCTAAAAGGCGCGCCCCCCCCTTCATCTGATTGGTCAATATTCGATAGTTCCTACTTTCTGCCATAACTTTTGAATGGTTTGATATAGAGAGTCGTGGGTGGTGTCATCCACTAAATGTCCAGTTCTGAAGAATCTACATCAAGTCATACAAGCTTCCACTGCAGCCTGAACGTGCACAAGGGTGGAGGACCATTCATCGCTGCTTGCAGCTTTAATTAGTTATTATATCCTTATAACATAAAAAATACGGGTCGTAAAGATCTCTGGATCTACTAGAAACACGTCTTGAATTTCTAAGCAGGATAATGGTTCAAAGCATCTTGGAGAAAATCCCACGACTTTCTTGGGATTGCTTACGATATATAAAAAGCAGTGGCCCGAGTACGGAGCCCTGTGGAACACCATGACCCACTCTGGTGTGTGAGGACGACTGGAATCAGGTAAATCTGATTTCAACCAACATTATCAGGTTCCTCCACCCCCCAACGACATCCCCAAGGCCAACACACTGTCAATCATGTCAACGACAAAACAAGAAAACCTTAAAGATAAAACCTGGAGCTTCCTGCAACAGTCATTAGTTATTATGTCCTTATAAAAGATACAGGTCTTAAAGATCTCTGGTTCTACTATAAAACACTTTTCTAAGCAGCATAATGGTTCAAAGCATCTTGGAGAAAATCCCACAACTTTCTTGTGATTCCTTGTGATATAAAAATCAGTGGCCCGAGTACGGAGCCCTGTGGAACACCGTGGAACATCCGTCTCTGTTTCCTCCCTGGATCTGTTTGATAATTCTGACCCACGATGTTTCCTAAAGCAGTTCTATCAGCATTCTGGGAGCTGATTGGTCCTTACAGCATCATTAGCTGCAATACTTGCTGCTGATTCTCAGTATAATACTAGTATTAATATGTTGCAGGACTACAGTCATGTCATTCATGCAACAGCTGAAAAAACAGTTTTAATAACACTAACCCAAATCAATTTCAGGAATCAGATCGAATCGAATCAAATCTTGATAATCGATTCTGAATCTTAAGAATCAGAATCGAATCGATTCTTGACATTTGAATGGATCCCCAGCTCTAGTTTGAACGTTTACGTGCTGGATTAGCTCGACTAACAACCGCATTGAGAAGTTTAGCCTGATTTTAGTCAAAATAACTTATTTACTTGCATTTTACAACTATTTCAGTCAAACTAATGAGTAATAATAGTGTTTTTATCCAACGTTATGTCTCTGGCTTGTCTCTCAGCTTAAGTCCAACCTTAACCAGTTGGATGGTGCTGGCGATGACGACGGGAGGATCCATAAATAAACACAAACATGATAAATAGTTAAGCATTAATAGTTTTTTTAGGATTATTTAGAAAGTGGATAATGGGTCTGAGTCCTCGTTAAAACCGACCACGACCCCCTGAAACCTCGGTTTCCCGCTGGACCGTGTGAGGAGAACCGGTCCAGCTGAAACCGCTGACCCGGGTGTGACGGCTCGGTTCTGTGACCCAGAACCGCCAACGATCCATCACAGCTCCAACACATTGCAAGAGTGGTGTTTTTTTTGTTTATAGTGGGTTTTTCTGAGCTTGAATCCCCCCTGGAAGGAAAGGTAAAGGCTCCCCAGGGGGGAGTTTCCATTTCACATACGGGTGAAGCTGAACATCGCTCAAGTTGGCCTTGTTTTTGTGCCGGGCCTTTGCAACGGCTCGCATTATTCTAAGTCAGGGGTCGGCAACCCAAAATGTTGAAAGAGCCGTATTGCACCAAAAACACAAAAAAACAAATATGTCTGGAGCCGAAAAAAATGAAAAGTCTTGTATCAGCCTTTGGCCCCGTTTCCACGTAGCAAAAACGGTGGTGTTTTCATGCGTTTTGGCCGTTCGTTTACATGAAAACGAAGCTCAAATTCACCAAAAACCATCATTTCTGAAAACTCCGGCCAAAGTGGAGATTTGCAAAAACCCCGTCTTCACGTTTGCTTGTAAACGGAGAGAAACGGACATTTAGGCTTCAGAACGTCACATTATGAGACAGAAACGTCACCAGCGTCATGAGTGACTCCTGTGTTTACAATTTGTTTGTAACCGTCAATATTTTCTTGTATTTTACCTGTTTTATATTCTAAAGTCACACTTAAAAGTAACTCCACTTCTCTGTCACTCCAAACCAAAGACTCTGGTTCATCTTGGAAGTAACTGGAAGTTACTCGTGTCATTTGTTGATGTTTTTTTCCAGGATTCTGATTGGCTAGCATGACTTTATCTTCTCGTTACACTGCCCCCTGTAGGTTTGGCTGCTCATAGCACCTTAACAGATATTTATGCAGGTTCCTGGAAATGATGGTATTTTTCAAAACGTAGAGGGGGAAATATCCGTTTTTGTAAATACCCGGATATGTGGAAACATGGCCTTAGAATGAAGACAGCACATGCTGCATGTTTTTTATATTAGTTATAACTGAGTACTCGGCTGCAAATGTAGCTGCTAATGTCTTTCCACGTTACTCTTTTTGTTATCGTACAACTTCTCGCTGCAGAGCAAACATTCAGGCAATGAATGCAAATGATTCGCTCCAAGAAACGTTAACCCTCTTTTTCTCCTCAGTTATTTTTCTCTTTTTCCCTTTGGAAACAATCCATTTGGCTGGTTTGTTTCCAACAGCTTCTGCCTGGCGCCGCCCTGCTAGTAGAAACGTGTGGCTACGACGTAAATCTACGGAAGAGTATTCGGGCCAGGCATGAGAAAAATTAAAATAATATTTTAGAGGAGGAAGATTTTTTTTTTCATTATGCACTTCGAGAAAAAAGTCGAAATTTCGTGAAAAAAGTTGAAATGTTGAGAAAAAAGGTGAAGTTTCGACTTTATTCTTGAAATTGTATTTCAACATTAATCTCGACATTTCGACTTTTTTCTCGAAGTGCATGATAAAAAAGTTCTGTGGCTCCTTGCTCCTGTTCCAGACTCTCCACCATCTTGAGGTTTCTTGATTCCCAGATCTACGTTGAACTCTCATGATTAGGATCCTTTTTTTTATTTTGTAATCTACATTTAAGTCTCGTTTTTATTCGTCGACGATATTGCATTCTAAATTTAATTATAGTTATCGTCATAAGACCAGTATTTTCGTTGCATCTCGTTTTCCTCAGGTGATAAACGTTCGTTGACGACGATATTTAGTCATAATTTTCGTTGACGAAAGCTACTTTAGTGTGGAGGCTGGAAGGGGGGGGGCTCCTCTATCCAGTTGTCAAGGATGGGATGTGTAATTGTGGAGTCCAAACCCCCCCTTTATTTTTACAATCAGGCTGTAAGTGTGTTCGTTTCTGTTATAAAATCTTACCCTAGTGGTCAGTGGAGGAACTGCAGCCTGGAGGATACTGTACCTTCCCCAGAGACATTAAAGTGTCTCTCGTCCCGGCGAGGTCATCAAGGTCACGTATCTGCATCCTCGAGGTCGCAGCGTCACGCGGGGCGTCGGCAGCCCCGGTGCAGAGCAGCAACTCGCCCACAGGACAGAACCTGATCCAGCCAGAAGAGTTTAAATCAGTTTAAGACCCGTTGGTTTGAGTCTGAACATAAACAAGACATTTTTTAAACCCCCAGACACCTTTTACATAATCACTTTCACCTGCTGCACCAGCGTGGAGGGTCGGTGTGCAGCTCCAGAGATGGGATGATGGTCCCGCGTTTGTGTAGATTTAGAATTGGGGATAATTTCCAACAACATGACTATAATGTCCAAATATCATAAAGCCATACTTTATTCACAGTTTATGATACGTCCTGTGGGGACTTTGGAATCGGTTCCAGAGAACAAAACACTCACGTCTCCCACATTCAGGCCGTCCAACGTCTGGTAAATCTTCCCTGTTTATGTTTTAAGTTGCTCCAGCAGATGTTTTGGTGTTCAGAGCACATCTGGGAAGTCCTCCACAACAAACCTCTCGGAATAAGAGTCTCCAGAGGAAATTATCTGGATGTAACATCGGCCGGCGCGTCGATCTGGCTCGTTCTCCGTCTGCCGGAGTCACGCTGGGACGCTAGAGCAAATAAAAGCACAACAAATCTCCAAAATAAGAGCGCTTGTGCTCTCATGATGAGGGCTAAGTCAATGCAGCTGTCACTCAAAAAGCCACACCTTTAATGGATTTAGATGACCTTAAACTTAGCAAAATAGCAAATTCAATAAAAGCATACAAGATATTATTCAAAGCAAAGGTAATGGACACATATATAGAAACACAATAAACAAACAAAGAAGAATGCACTCATGCACGAGATAAAATGACAACTTAAATTTGTTTTGCCGGTTTCCTTAGCATCTTTTCACTTTCTGTTTTCAGAGCTATCATTATTATTATTATTATATTATTATTGCTATTATTATTATTATTATTATTATTATTATTATTATTATTATTATTATTATTATTATTATTATTATTATTATTATCATCATCATCATCATCGTTATTGTTATTATTATTATTATTATTATTATTATTATCATTATTATTATTATTATTATTATTATTATTATTTTGTGTAGACTTATGATACTTCATTTGTTTTTTTGTATATTCTATTCTGTTAAAAGGTGGACAAGATAAGCTTTCTGCTTCAAGCCCAGACCTTTTCGGTCAAATAATCACAATGTTGACCAGGGAAAAACCTGTGTTATCTTGTTTGTTGATTTTTGTTTGTGATTGACCGAAATAAATATTTACTACTACTACTAGATAATTATGCTGTAACGTTGATTGACTCGGGTCTGGAGCCCCCGGTGGTCGGTCGAGGAACTGCAGGTTCCTCCGCCTCCAGCCGACTCTGAAAAGCCAGATTCGGTCTAAACCTCCCGACTGCCGCCAGCGTTATTATTGTCGTCTGTACATCTGTACATGTGCGTGGGTCCGGCTTGTTCGGGGTTTGGGTTCAGTGGTGTCGACAGCAGCGCCGGTGGAAACGGAGGACCGCTGGGAGTTTGTATGATGACAAACCCAGAGCTCTCCTCCTCCTCCTCCTCCTCTTCCTCTGATCTGCACATCCTGTCCTTCACATTAGAGCTTCAGGAAGAGAAACCGAATCCAAAGACACGTCTCTGTCGTCTATCAGATGTTCCTGTAGAGTCACTCGACCAGAGAGGAAAAACAGAGAGAGAAACATGAAACCCTGACTGAATCTACATCAGCTGACTTCTTATATCAGCTGCCTTCAGAGTATATTTGATCAATGCTCTTGTCTAGTTTAGTTTATGTATCATAAGCTCAGCCATTAGTTATTATATCCTTATAAAAGATACAGGCCTTAAAGATCTCTGGATCCACTAGAAACACTTCTTGAAGGCTAATGGTTCAAAGCATCTTGGAGAAAATCCCAGGACTTTCTTGTGATTCCTTACGATATAAAAAGCAGTGGCCCAAGTAGGGAGCCCTGTGGAACACCATGACCCACTCTGGTGTGTGCGGACGACTAGATCAATCAATCAATTAATCAATCTTTATTGTCACATCATATTACTCAGTAACATGGGTAAACTTGTTTGTGCAGGCTCATCATTTGCAGTTAAAAGATAGACATAAAAAAGTGCATAGTGCATGAACAATCTACATAAAAACATAAACAGTACGTGGAATAAAAGGATAGAAAAACGATAAATAGTCTTGGGCTTGTGTGTATAATATAAAAATCTCTATTTGCAAGAGACACGCTCAGTTCAGTCTTTCACCAGAACTAAGTCTTGTTCAGCAATCTATTTGCTGACAGATAAAAAATGTTCAGAAATCTGGTGGTGCTGCTTTTTATGCACCGGTACCGTTTGCCCGGCCGTGGGTGCGGCAGTGGCTGGAACAGGCTCTGGCTGGGGTGATGGATGTCCCGGATAATGTTGTGGGCCTTAGCAACACAACGTCTCTCATGAAGTTCCTGGATAGGTGGAAGCTTCCCCTCCCACGATGCTGTGCTGTTCGCACCACCCTCTGCAGTGCTTTCTGTTCTGCGGCGGTGCAGTTTCCGAACCAGGCCGTGGTGCCGCTCATCAGGATGCTCTCGATGGTGCTTGTATAGAAAGCCCTGAGGATGCGGGGGCTCACTTTGAACCTCTTCAGACGCCTCAGGCAGGAGAGCCGTTGTTGGGCCTTTTTCACCACTTTTGTGGTGTGTGTAGCCACTTCAGGCCCCTCGATATGTGAATTCCGAGGAACTTGAAGTCTTTGACCTGCTCCACAGCAGCCCCATTTATGATGACAGGTGCGTGCTCTCTCTCTGATCTCCTGAAGTCCACGATCAGCTCCTTGGTCTTGCTGACGTTTAAAGCCAGGCTGTTGTCTCGACACCACTGTGTCAGTGACCCGACCTCTGCCCTGTAGGCCGACTCGTCATCGTCGTCAATCAAGCCTATGACTGTCGTGTCATCCGCATATTTAATTATGTGCGTATGTGCGTGGCTGTACAATCATGTGTGTACAGTGAGTAGAGGAGAGGGCTCAGGACACAGCCCTGGGGGGCTCCTGTGTTGAGGGTCAGTGGGTCCGACGTTATGTTGCCCATCCTCACCACCTGACGGCGGTGGATAATTAAAGCTTACAGAAGGCTGCATTTAACTGCTGCTATGTCATTCCTGCAGTATTTCTGCAGGTGTTTTGGTCACTGCTATTATTTGTAATAAATTATATTATTTGTAATCAGCACAAATTATCTGTCCCCATATGATAAAATCCACCATCCCCCCTGATTCTTTTTTACAACTCAAGTACTGGTTATAAACCTCTGCTCTACAGTAACATCTGACAGACGACAGAGACGCGTCTTTGGACGTGTTTCAGTGTTTAGTGATGATGGAGTGATGATGGAGTGATGATGGAGTGATGATGGAGTGATGATGGAGTGATGATGGAGTGATGATGGAGTGATGATGGAGTGATGATGGAGTGATGATGGAGTGATGATGGAGTGATGATGGAGTGATGACGGAGTGAGGATGGAGTGATGATGGAGTGATGATGGAGTGATGATGGGGTGATGATGGGGTGATGATGGAGTGATGATGGAGTGATGACATCACGGCAGTGTTTCCAGCAGGTTAATTGGGATCTGAACTCTGATTTACTCCAACAAACCTCCTCTCTGGAGCGTCAGCGTTCACGGACGTCCGGACTGTTTTCAGTCCAGATTTATCGTCCACATTGTTCACATTCCTGCAGTCGGAGGTGTTTGCTGATCAGCATCGTCAGATAAGGGTTATCTCCACCCGTGCATGTGCAGCCGTGCCCGTTTGCATCTGCAGGAAGGAGTTCATCAAAGGAACGACAGATCTGTTTGGACGGAGTCGTGTGAACGTGGAAGATGCTCGTGTCCGAGCGCGTTGGGAAGCCAGTGACTGTGTTTCCATGCAACAATAACCCTTTTAAAACCTGAATATTGGCAATAACCCGAATTTGCACGTCCATGTAAACACCAATAACCCCTTTGAATAATCCGCCTAACGGAATATCCCCATCAAACGGAACAGAAATTTGTTTTCTGCACATGCTCTGTTCACAAGGAATCCTGGTCTTTTGAGTCCAGGAAGTTCTTATAAACACGGAGAAACAAGACCAGGAGGAGACTAATCACTTCATAAATGTAATGAAGGATATGAACATTTCTGCATTTGTAGACGGTAGAAAGTACCGGGATAGAAGATTTACAAGAAGGTGAGAGAAAAGTTGTGTGAAGCAGCATTTGTTTTGAATTTGGATACAGGAAGAAGAAGCGGAAATGACGGGAATTGCGTCATCACGTTCTCCGTGCGTCGCTGGTTTGATCCAGATAAATGATTAATTACCATGTAAACAGAATATTCCCAATGTTTCAGTAGCCGGTATATTAGCAATAACCTGAATTTTGACTTCATGTAAACGTAGTCACATTCTGGATTCATTACAGAACGAATGAATCCAGAACGTATGACTTTTTAGTTTTTTTTAATTGCATTACAGAAAATAAAGAACTTTATCACAATATTCTCATTTTCTCAGTCCTGTATAAGGACACAATAGAGCAATAGATGCACAATGTGCAGCTTTATTTTGTGGCACTTGTAATTTCTCTACATTCCTAACTGACGTATTTGACCAAACTACAAAACAATAATCCAGTTGCGACAAAACCAAAGCATTGAAAACCTCGTAGTCTGCTAACATCTAGAGATAAACATGTAGAGATTCTTCTCACTAGTGTGTGTGTGTGTGTGTGTGTGTGTGTGTGTGTGTGTGTGTGTGCGTGCGTGCGTGCGTGCGTGCGTGCGTGCGTGCGTGCGTGCGTGCGTGCGTGCGTGCGTGCGTGCGTGCGTGCGTGCGTGCGTGCGTGCGTGCGTGCGTGCGTGCGTGCGTGCGTGTGTGTGTGTGTGTGAGCCCAGATGTTTGTGTCTTTCTCAGGACCGTGAAGACGAAGGACTCGCTGTGCTCACGGGTTCATGTCAACAGATTTAGGAGATTCTGTTTCTTTGGAGTCTTTTAATCTTCGTATCTGGCTCGGCCTGAACACACAGGAACCCCGGACGCTGCGGAAATACGACCTGGGGAGGCCGGGGGGAAGATGGGGGGGGGGAAAGGAGGAGACGGGGGGGTCCTGGAGATGCAGAGGGAGGAAGGGGAGGGAACAGAGTCGTATTTTATTCTCTATATTTTAAATGTGGCACCCACTTCATCAGAGTCACCGGATCAATACATCAATCAATAAATCAATAAGATTTTATTTATATAGCACCTTTCATCCAAGTACATGAAATACAAAGTGCTTAACATTTTGACTGAAAAATAAGCATAATAAAAATAAAAATAAAATATAAACTGGGAGACCAATGCACACTGACATACAATATAGTTAATTAAAATGAAATAATGATAAAAGTTAAAGAATTAAGGCTAAAAATAATCAATCCACAACATGGTGTTTGGGACCCGTCACTCAAGGAAACCTAAAAAACCTAAAAATCCTTGTCCGACATAAAGAATTAGCTAATTAAATTGTAAAACCAGGGACAAAATTTACTTTATTAAATCGAAATGATTAACTTTTAGATTCATTTCTTCCTGATTTTTTTCCACTTGCAAGTTCTAACTTTAGATTTAAAGTTCTAACGTTACATCTGGCGCTCAGTAGATAAACTCACAACACTCAACTTCATGAAGTCATTTCACCCTTTAGAACATTATTCTAAACTTATTTTACAATTTGAAGACGCAGTTTCTCACAGATTTATGAACCTGATTACTTCTGAGAGGTGCTTTTTTCTTTCTTTCTGGAGATTTGTTGCATCAGATAAGGAGATTCAACAAATCATTGCATTGTTTTTTTTGCACAGCTTCAACATTTTTATGAGCCGGTTTTGCACAACGTCTTTATATTCTGAGCCCCAGTAATTTGCGGATGATCAGACATGAAGCTGATCCGCTGGTTTAAGACCAGTGATCACATGATCACATGACCTGCAGGGTCCGTGAGTGGTGGAAACGTGAATGTTGCTCAGAGTCAAACCCGAGTCTGTGATGAGCGTCCAGCGGCGTTGCAGCTTCAAACCCCCTGGAGTTCAGACAGGAAGTGAGGTTTCCTCCTCGTCTCCACTGGGAACCTTCACGACCCGAGTGGATCGAACCCTCTTCTTCTTCGTGTTTTACTCGGAGCAAACGCTGCGAGGGGGTGAGCACATACCTCAACCCCCTGGGGAGCCTGAGTCATCCCTGACCCCGACTCCAGCCGGCGCCGAGCCGGAGGTGACGCCGGAGACGACGTTGGAGTAGATCCACCACCAGAAACTTTATTAGATCGAGATGGAAGATTCCTAAATCACATCTGGAAGAACCTCTCTGTCCCGAGGAGTTGAGCTCAGACTCGCTTCGGATATTCGTCAGCAGCAACATGGTGAAGAGAGGATATCTGGACTAGTTACATAAGAATGAATATTAGTTATGTAGTGGCAAGTAGTGGCATGACCATATTGCAATCGTCCAGAATGGCCCAAAGGGCAATGTTGCTCGCATTTTGCTAACAAGCTAAAGTCGCAAAAGTCCCACGTCACACCAGCAGGTGTACAGCATGTCCTACCTATGAATCTGACATACATTCTTACATATAACAAGAGTTTCAATAACTGTTCAATACAGTGATATAATACTCAATTATATGTATATAAATATAGTCAAAATCAGAACAAATCAAGGCAAACAGAAGAAAACAAAACAAACGCCCAGCATTTAGTTGTGCTACTATGTATGTATGTACTCATAGAAGTAATTATAATGTATAGTATTACATTATCATTACTTTACTATAATACTACAATAGGATAGGATTCAACTTTAATAATGCCCAAAGGGGAAACTTCATAACAATATAATAGAGAACAATACACAGCAATGGTTTAACAATATACCTGAATAACTATAAGAGTTACTGAATTACTATAAATCTCTATATCGACATATCTACATATAACTATAAATCAATATATATTAATAGAGATATGGATACACAAATACTGTACATATAATACAACTCAATATATCCATATCCATACGTACATATAACATCTATATCCATAATATACATCTATATATTTACATATATTAATAAATGTACAATCTACATGTTTATTTGCTGAATTAAGTATTATGGTGCAGACAACCAAAACTATGATCTTAGGAGGTTAGAAATCCCTCCCCGGGAAAACCTGGTGATGACATCACAGGACAGTTGTCCAGTTCTTCTTAAGCATGTGAAGTGAAGCCGTGCACGGACGCCGAATTTGCAGAAAAGTTGCACATTTGCAGCGGGCAGCAAAACTGTGTGCCCGTTACCATAGCAACCAGGCGTATCCGGAGCCATCAGATGGGTCGGATCTGATGGCTTTCAACTAAAACAGTGTAACCGGTCCTGGTAGGAGTCGGGGTTCTGGACCAGGACGGTCCCGGGAGCAGGTCGTTATGATGCTAACGAGCCCCCTGAATCCAGAACCCCCATCATCATCCCCCAAGGCCGAGGGGGGGAAAAGGCGAGCAGAGGAAAGAAAATGAATTCCTCCTGTGTATGTGTGTGTGTGTGTGTGTGTGTGTGTGTGTGTGTGTGTGTGTGTGTGTGTGTGTGTGTGTGTGTGTGTGTGTGTGTGTGTGTGTGTGTGTGTGTGTGTGTGTGTGTGTGTGTGTGTGTGTGTGTAGCAGACCTTCACATGATACAAACCCCCCGGTCCCCCACATGGGACCCTGTAAATCACTTACAGGTCAATGCTAATTTTTTAAGACCACATATCACCCTGAGACACACACACACACACACACACACACACACACACACACACACACACACACACACACACACACACACACACACACACTCCCCCCCACCTTGAGGAATGTTCATCCCTAATTTAATGTTTCTTACTTTTCTATCCGGTTCAGCAGTAAAACCTCTTTTAAAACGCTGGTTTCTTTCCCGGTGGTTTTGGGTCGTAGTCGCCGCACAAACCTGGTTCTGGTTCTGGTCCTGGTTCTGGTTCTGGTTCTGGTTCTGGTCCTGGTCCTGGTTCTGGTTCTGGTTCTGGTCCTGGTTCTGGTTCTGGTTCTGGTTCTGGTCCTGGTTCATGTTCTGGTTCTGGTTCTGGTTCTGGTTCTGGTCCTGGTTCTGGTTCTGGTTCTGGTCCTGACAGTCTGCGGACCTCAAGCAGCAACCAGAACGCATTCTGTTAAAAAGAAGAGGAGTAAACTGTTTGGTGTTTTTTTCGTTTTGCAGACGTGACAAAGGATCCGATCTTCTGCTGTTTAGCTGCAGTTTAAACTGATTCGTCACATTTTGAGTTTACATGTAACTTGAAGATTAAAGTCTCACAACGAGTAAAACTCTGGAAACTGGAAAACGGGTGAAGCTGAAGTTCCTCACGTCAACATTTAGATTCTGAAAGCTACAGAAGATAAATAATTAGGGCCCAAGCACTTACAGTGCGAAGGCCCTATTGTATCTGTAGGAATCTTTTTTCTCGTTGGTGCCACGGCTGCGCCACGTGGCACTCCTCCTCCATAGCTATGCAATAGCAATAGTCCCGCAGCTTTGAGAAAACGCGAAAAGTAAAAACGTAGAAACGTGCGCCTTAAGCGGGAATCGATTGGTATGACTTTTATTAGCGATTGGCGTGCACGTTTTTGCGCAATGTGCAAAAACGTGCGTTTTTGGGGCCATCGGGAACGCATTGGGAGAACTTTGGGGCCTCACCACTCGCACACCGTTACTCGAAAAATTCTGAACCGATTTAGAAAGTTGTAGGCCCTGAATTTAACTAAAGTCCTGTGGATTTTCAGAGCGATGGCACAAATAGTTTTTGATTTCCAAACTAATGGGGAACTCATTTTCCCATGTATTTCTATGGCCCCATTCAAAGCGGATGGGAATATGTCGAGAAAAAAGACAAAATTCACCTTTTTTCTGAGTCACGTATCTTTCTCATACTTGCACGTAGAAATGTCATTCAAACTTCAAAACGGGGGAAAACTTCTCTTCTCTCTCCAAACCTGAAACAGTTTTTTCCTAAGATGTACAGTTTTCAAGATATGAGCGCTCAAGCGAGGACTGGAAATCACTTTTTTGTCAAATTTAGAGTGAAGCTCTAATTTTTTAGTTAGTTAGTTTAGTTTGAGTGAGAGAAACAGTCAAAAAATGACCTTATTTTTTATTTGTAACTCGAGCTCACGGCCAAACCGTGAAAGCTAGAAAGATCATTTTTGGTCAGAATGTAGACATAGATGTTGGGATTCATAAAATGTGACTTTGACAGGCGGGGTATGCACAAAATTTAAACGGGGGGGCTAACAGCCACGCAAATTCCTGCCTCGGTCTCCATTGACTGCATGTAATAAAATGTTTTCTTCAAAAAAATCTCACTTTGTTTTCGAATTGCCGTTACTCAGACATTTTAAGGAATATCTGAATACTTTTGATTGAATTAATTTTGAATTAATTGTGTAATTTTGGCGCAATTTATGGCATTCCTTCGGCAATTAATACAGCCCGAACTGTAACGTGCACCCAGGTGTGTTATACATCAAAATGTGCGTCTCCATCCTGCGACGATGCCCATTACTTTTCTCTTTCAAAGGCGTTATTGTGGCGACGCTAGATGCCAAAAAGCGCGCCCCCCCTTCATCTGATTGGTTCAGACAGAAAAAACTTTGTGCCTCAAGCCCCACAATACGGTTTGACGTACATAAACGTAAATCGGTACACACCTGTATCATGTCGCAACTTAAAGAAAAGTCTCTTGGCGCCATGGCGGAAACCGAACAGGAAGTCGGCCATTTTGAACATTCTGAATTAATCGCATAATTTTGGAGCAATTTATGCCATTCCTTCGACAGTTAATACGGCCCGAACCGTAACGTGCACCCAGGTGTGTTATACATCAAAATGTGCGTCTCCATCCTGCGACTAGACGCGAAAAAGCGCGCGTCCCCTTCATCTGATTGGTCCATATTTGATAGTTCCCCAAAAGTCACCAAATTTTGCATGCCAGCCAGGCCTGGTGATAAATTTGATATTTCATGGTTTGCATTAATGGGCGTGGCCTAACGGCTCAACAGCGCCCCCTAGAATACTTTTCTCTGCCATAACTTTTGAATGGTTTGACATAAAGAGTCGTGGGTGGTGTCATCGGACTCGGTATTGAGTCCTTGACCATAATTGGTAAAAAATAACCCCGCCTCTTCTTCTGATTGGTTGTCACCATTTTCTGCTATAACTTTTGAATGGTTTGACATAAAGACTCGTGGGTTGTGTCATCAGACTCTGTATTGAGTCCTTGACCTTAGTTGGCCTGAATTAGCCCCGCCCCTTCTTCTGATTGGTTGGCCCTATTATCTGCTATAACTTTTGACTGATTTGACATAGGAAGTCGTGGCTGGTGTCATTTCTGATATGCTTATGGGGGGCGGTGGCCGTGAGTGCGAAGGCCCATTCATCGCTGCTTGCAGCTTTAATTTTATTTGTATTTGAGTTCAGGCTGGAATTTAAAACCAGGTTTTCCACCTGACGAACGGATGTTTCTCATCAATGGCTGGACACAGGTCTGTTAACGACGCGGCCATTTGTAAAGTGGGCATTTCTAGTAGAAGTGGGCGTTTTCAGAAGTAAAGTAGGCGTTTCCAAAAGTAAAATGGGAGTTTCCAGAAGTAAGGGGGGATTTTTTAGAGGAAAGGTGGGCATTTTCCGGAAATAAAGTGACCCATTTTTAAAAGGTGGGCGCTTTAAGATCTAAGTTGGGCATTTCCAAAGTAAGGTGGGAGCTTTCAGAAATAAAGTGGGTGTTTCCAGAAGTAAGGTGGGCGTTTTTATAAGTAAAGTGGATGTTTTCATTAGTAAAGTGGGTGTTTTCATAAGTGGGAGTTTCCAGAAGTAAGTTGGGCGTTTTTAGAGGAAAGGTTGCAGTAAAGTAAAGTCGATATTCCTGCAAGAGTCTGCTCAAGTGGACCTAAACCAGAGATGCTCCATGTTTCCCATCGCGGTCCTGACCACAAAGAAACAGGAGAAATAGAAGAGTTGCCATATTTGACTGCAGTTGGTCACTTTAGTACAACTGCAATCTTTGATTCATACAAAAAACTGAGAATGTTAATCAAGGTCCTTTAAAATTCTCCAATAACTCCAGAGTTGAAGTTTCCAGTATTTTATATAAACGGCTAGAACATTGCTGATACTGATTTAATTCTGGGTGTTTATCAATAATCAACTATCGTCTCTTAAACTGAGGAACGTTCATGTGAACCCCGTTGGCCCAGACGCTGCGGGCGTGTCAGCGATGTGCTCTGGTTGTTTTGAAGATGTTTGGTGTCTGGATAATTAAAGCTGCTTGTTTTCTCCTGTCTTCTATATGTTCACTTTGTTTTATCCTCCAGTATCACGCGAGCGACCGCAGCGCCCCCCCCCTCTCCGTCCTCAGGGCCACATGTGGTAGACGTTTGGCGGGAAACCCCCCCCATCCCTCTGATCAACACAAACATGTCCTGCTCTGTTGTTGTTGGGAAAACAAAACTCCCCGCAGGTTTTATTGGTTACGTCTTCTGTGTTTGTGCAGCCGAGGCTTTTATTTCATTATATTCTTATTCACCAAGGAAAGTTCAACTGCAGTCAAATTACAACCAGCACGTGGAAGAAGTTAGACTTGTGGTTCTGGAGATCAGTTTTTTGTGGTTCCTGGTTTTGTCTCGGTCTCGGACTCTGATAACTGAGATCCGTTACCATGGTGACAGAATCTGTTATCAGCAGTTCTTCCTCTTGTTAATGTGCAGTTTTGTAAACTATTTGTATTTTACATCTGATTTAATGTTTTGGTGCATCTGCATGTTTGTCTGTATTTAATTACAGTTTTGTGTTTATAGCTTATGGAGGATTTTTAGTGCCAAAATTAAATAAATAAATAAATACATAATTCATTAATTAAAATGGGAATTAAATATATCATTAATTAATTAAATGTGTCATTAATTGTTTAAATATGTCATTAATTAATTAAAGTTGGAATTAAATATATAATTAATTAATAAAATGTATAATTAATTAAAATTTGAATTAAATATGTAATTAATTAATTAAAATACGAATTAAATATATCATTAATTAATTTAATGTGTCAATAATTATTTAAATGTGTCATTAATTAATTAAAATGGGAATTAAATATATAATTAATGAATTAAATGTATCATAAATTAAAATTTGAATTAAATATGTAATTAATTAATTAAAATACAATTTATTTATTTTTTAAATAATAAAAAAAAAATATATATATATATATATATATATAATTATTTCAGTATCTAATTAATTAATGACACATTTAATTAATTAAATACTTTTGGATACTTTTTTCTACCTTTCTTTTTTCCCCATTGTACCAAGCTGGTACCTAACCGTGCCTCCTGTGTACCGTTACACCCCCATGTATGCAAAGGTCAATTACGCTCCCCCAAAATTTTTAGCACCAGTTGCCACTGGAATTCCAAATTAAAAACCATCATGTAATCGTGGCCACTGAAGCCTCCGGGCCCCTCCCCCTCCCTCTCTGCTGTGCTTCAGCTTTTCCTGTGAAGTGAGACTTTTCTGATCCCCTCAGTCGTGTCTCCTGATCGATACAGAAACGGCCGCCGGTGTCGGAGGCCAAAGGTCTACGGCTCTAAGGCCACATTTCCACATAACCGGGTATTTACAAAAATGAGATATTTCCCCCTCTACGTTTTGAAAAATACCATCATTTCCAGGAACCTGCATAAATATCTGATAAGGTGCTATGAGCAGCCAAACCTACAGGGGGCAGTGTAACGAGAAGATAAAGTCATGCTAGCCAATCAGAATCCTGGAAAAAAACATCAACAAATGACACGAGTAACTTCCAGTTACTTCCAAGATGAACGAGAGTCTTTCGTTTGGAGTGACAGAGAAGTGGAGTTACTTCTCGACATTTGGACTTTTTTCTCGACATTTCGACTTTTTTTCTTGAATTTCTTCTCAAAATGTCAACTTTTTTCTCAAAATTTCAACTTTTTTCTCAAAATTTCAACTTTTTTCTCGAGTTTTCCTCAAAATTTCGACTTTCTTCTCAAAATTTCGACTTTTTGCTTAAAATTTAATTTTTTTTTTACTTTTCTCTCAAAATTTCAACTTTTTTCTCAAAATTTCGACTTTCTTCTCGACATTTTACTTTTTTCTCAAAATTTCAACTTTTTTCTCAAAACTTTGTCTTTTTTCTCGACATTTCGTCTTTTTTCTGAAAATTTCTGAAAATTTCTCAAAAACGGATACCTGCATAAATAGATGTTAAGGTGCTATGAGCAGCCAAACCTACAGGGGGCAGTGTAACAAGAAGATAAAGTCATGCTAGCCAATCAGAATCCTGGAAAAAAACATCAACAAATGACACGAGTAACTTCCAGTTACTTCCAAGATGAACGAGAGTCTTTGGTTTGGAGTGACAGAGAAGTGGAGTTACTTTTAAGTGTGACGTTAGAATATAAAACAGGTAAAATACAAGAAAATATTGACGGTGGCCAAACACATTGTAAACACAGGTGTCACTCATGACGCTGGTGACGTTTCTGTCGTATAATGTGACGTTCTGAAGCCTAAATGTCCGTTTCTCTCCGTTTTCAAGCAAACGTGAAGACGGAGTTTTAGCAAATCTCCACTTTGGCCGGAGTTTTCAGAAATTATGGTTTTTGGAGACTTTGAGCTTCGTTTTCGTGTAAACGAACGGCCAAAACGCATGAAAACACCACCGTTTTTGCTACGTGGAAACGGGGCCTTAAGCTACAGAGTAAATTCATAACCTCCATCTGAGCAGCAGTTCGTGGGTCGGTTTCGAGATGTTTCTCCGTTAATGCGTCCCAGGGCGGCCGGGCCGAGCTCCACTTCCTGTTTCTGGGTAGGCGGAGCGCCGGTGTGGTCCTGCCGACTCAGCACCGCCGTGACCTCCGACCCGTCGCAGCTACGTGGTCGGTAGCTGCTGCAGAACTCGGGAGGTGGTTTACGCTTCTCCAGGCTTTTATTTGTGAGAGTTTTGGTTCTGAAACGACGTGACGGGCCGCTCTGGGCCGTTCTGGGCCGCAGCCACGCCTCGGTGTGATTTGTTGGTATCTGAGAGTGAAACCCCGGCGGGAGGTTAACTAGCTGCAGATGTGTCTCTGATCCAGCTCTCTCTGTTTCTCTGCAGGATGTCGGTGAAGCTGCGGTTCGAGTCTTCGGGAGAGGGCGGTTCGGTCCGGAGGAGCCGCTCCTTCACCGGGTTCAGCTCCTTGACCGGCCGGCAGCGGTGAGTCGGGGAGGGAATCTGACCAGCAACCTTTTACAGTCTTTAGAGACACAAACACAAGGGAGAACTAACCAGGGGCCTCATTTATGAAAGAGTGTGTAGGATTCATACTAAAAGTGCACGTAAACCCAAAAGCCGAAAATGGCGGGCGCAAAAAAAAATCTGGATTTGTGCACGCACACTTGCACGCAATGTTCGCTTTATAAATCACTGTCCAGCTGGAAGGTAGGTGAATTTGCCTCATATCCCGCCCTCTACACGCCCACTTTTTACCATAAATGGGCAATGCAAAGTAGTTCATGACTGTATTTGCATATGAATGATCCTGCTGAGCATGCACAGCGGCTCCTGCAGCCTGTTTGGGCGTCAGGATGAACGAGACGTGTCGAGCCACCGTGCCACTAAATTTCACGGAGACTGAGATGGAGATGTTGTGGATGAGGTGGAGGACAGGAAAACCACATTATTTGGTGGTCACAGTAAAAGTATAAATAGTATATAAATAGTATAAAATAAAGCGAGTGAGTGGCAGCACGTCCTTGCTGCGCTAAACGCTGTGAGTGCCACGGATCAAGGGCGCAATTTCCACTGGGGACAGGGGGGACATGTCCCCCTCACTTTTCAAAATCATGTTTTTGTCCCCCCCCCCACTTTTTACAGTTTAAAAACTAACGGTAGGCTCAGCCTTTAATTGCAAATCATCAAGACACTGTGCGAAGGCGATGCGAAAACGGCACGGCAGCCCCGCTCCCCCTCACCCCCCCACCCATCTATCTATCCGTCCGTCCATCCTCCATCCATCATCCATCTTTTCATCCATCTGTCCGTCCGTCCGTCCGTCCGTCCGGGACAAATCCGGGTTGAATGGGACAAAAGAAGAAGAAGTATCTCCGGGCAGATTCTTTCCCCGTCCCGTCGCCGTGGTGATCAGATCTCCCGGGGGACGGACTCTCCTCATGACCGACTCCAGGACGGACGGAGGAGCAGATCTGGTTTGTGAATGAAGGAGAAACAACAAACAAACGCAGCGTCAGTCTCACGAGACGGAGAGAGAACAAGATGTCACGTTATCAAAACACACGGCGGCTTCCTGTTGGCATGCTGGGATATTTACACACACACACACACACGCACACACACGCACACACACACACACACACACACACACACACACACACACACACACACACACACACACACACACACACACACACACACACACACACACACACACACACACACACACACACACACACACACATATTATGAAACGGGTTGCCGTGAGCGAAGTTTATGGAGATGGGATATCTAAACGTGATATATAAAATTATATACATAAACGATTTACATTTTTTTGGTAGTTGTTTACACTTGTTTGCTATTTATTTAGTTATTATGGACTTGTAACATCCAGATTATTAAAGATTGGCTTATATGCGTTGTATGATGCATAGCAAATAAAAATACAGGCAGTTTAGCATGCAGAAATGTAAAAATATGCTCAAACCTAAGTCCGATGACACCACCCACGACTCTCTATGTCAAACCATTCAAAAGTTATGGCAGAAAGTAGGAACTATCAAATATGGACCAATCAGATGAAGGGTGGGTGCACTTTTTGGCGTCTATCGTCGCCACGGTAACGCTTTTGACTGAGAAAAGTAATGCACGTCCTCGCAGGATGGAGACGCACATTTTGATGTATAACACACCTGGGTGCACGTTACGGTTCTGGACGTATTAACGGCCGAAGGAATGGCCTAAATTGCGCCAAAATTATACGATTAATTCAAAATGGCCGACCCCCTGTTGGGTTTCGGCCATGGCACCAAGAGACTTTTCTTTAAGTTGTGACATGATACAGGTGTGTACTGATTTTCGTGCATGTACGTCAAACCGTATTGTGGGGCTTGAGGCACAAAGTTTTCAAGGGGGCGCTGTTGAGCCATTAGGCCACGCCCATTAATGCAAACCATTAAATCAAATTTTTCACCAGGCCTGGCTTGGTGCAAAATTTGGTGACTTTTGGGGCACGTTTAGGGGGAAAAAAGGCCTTCATTTCATCAGGAAAAGAAAAAAAAAGAAAGAAAAAATAATAATTCCTACAGATACAATAGGGCCATCGCACTGTAAGTGCTCGGGCCCTAATAATCTACCAAATCTACCAAACTAACTCAATTTTTGTGTAATGCTTAGCAAACTTAACTTCCATTCAGCTTCCAGCATCTTCTGTTCCTCCAGTTTCTGCAGAAAACCTGCGGTGACATCAGCAGCTCAACAGAGCTAATTGCCCTCTTGTGGTCAGAGGTGGTACTGGTGGGAAATGGTTTTCTCGGTAGAAATGGTTTTTAGAAGCCTATGGAGGTAGATTTGTTTCTTTATTATTCAATAAAAAAAAAGATTACTTCAATAAAAAAATATATTTTCAATTAAAAAAATGTCACTTCAATCAAAAAAATGTATTCCAATCAAAGAAAAAAGTGTTTGAATGCAAAAGAATATTTCAGACTAAAAAAAAATGCACTTGAACAATGTTTTTATTAGACTGGAAATGTTTTCTTTGATAGAAGAAGTTTTTTTGTTTGAAGCTACTTTTTTGATTGAAGTAGTGTTGTTTTGTGTTTGGGCCATTTTATAGGTAGGACATTTGTGTCTTTATCATTTAATCAAATAATAAGTTGCTTCTCAAAGAAAAAAATATTTTCAATGAAAAAAAATCACTTCAATAAAAAAAAACTTTTTCAATCAAAGAAAAAAAGTGTTTGAATGCAAATAAATATTTGAGACCCAAAAAATTGCATTCAAACACTATTTTTATTTTCTCTTTCTTGGCTAAGCACTTTTTTGAAGCACATGACAGCAACCCAGGTTCACTTATGGTTGAAGGACTAGAAAGTATTCAAAAAAACATTAGAGGTGGTGACAGACTCAATTACTTCTGCAGAGAAAGACCTTTTATATTTACCAAATGAAAGCCACTATCTATCCAGGTTTAAATGAAGACAGTCCTTTTTTGTAACTTTTTTTCATTACAGATAGTGTTCTTTCTTCTCCTATTTCCAGTATTTAATTGTTTAACAATTGGTGGAGCCATTTATTGGTCATTATCTGTTATTTATCTTGTTTCCATTTGTCCTCCCACCTACCCAGGTGATTTCAATCATCCCATTTAAGGAGAATCAATGTGTTGAGTATTACACCCTGAGGAAGCTGTGGCCCAAACGCGTGGGCTGTAACCCACTTTTTAAAATCTTTCTACATGAAATAAAGGCTTTTTATATTTGAAGAAGAGTGCCTTGGATTTTTCTTTTTGACATCCTTTTTCCCACCAAAGAGCAACTTTGTCACATCATTTAGATGAGCCTTCTGAGCACTCTGGACTTTCTTTTTTGTTTGGATACTTTTTTTCTTTGATTGAAATTTTTTTGATTGAATAATTGAATAATTAAGACACAAATCTACCTCCATAGAATCCCCCGTTCCACCGCTCAGCTGATGGTTTATCTGAGTTCAGGTACAGGTCGGTCCTGATGTGAATAAACGGTTGGTGTTTCTGTTTCTCTGCTTCCCTCCAGGTCTTCTGCGCGGAACTCCCTTCGCCTCAAAGCCTTGGCCAGGAGTAAATCTCCCAGGATGCACTTCTCCCCGGGTCGCGGGACGGGCTCTGTCTGGTCCCTGCAGCCGGAGCAGGTGGACCGGGTCTTCCTGGCCCTCAGCCGAGGACTCAAGTGAGGAAACTGTTGGCTGCAGCCGTTAGCTGCAGCGTCTCTGGAGGCCACCGGGGGGCGACACTGAGAGCTTCTCTGACCAACTTCCTGTTCTCTCACCAACTTCCTGTTCTCTGTTCAGGGAATATCTGGAGAGTCACATGACAGAGATGGACTTCCTGTCCTCACAGCAGCGGGAGACGAAGAGGAACTCCAGACTGGTGAGAGACGAGGAAGAATGATGATGATGATGATGATGATGATGATGATGATGATTATAGTGATGATGATGATGATGATGATGATGAAGAAGATTATAGTTATGATGATGAAGATTATAGTGATGATGATGATGATGATGATGATGAAGATTATAGTGATGATGATGATGATGATGATGATGATGAAGATTATAGTGATGATGATGATGAAGATTATAGTGATGATGATGATGATGATGATGATGATGATGAAGAAGATTATAGTGATGATGATGATGAAGATTATAGTGATGATGAAGATGATGATGATGATGAAGATTATAGTGATGATGATCATGATGATTATAGTGATGATGATGATGATGATGAAGATTATAGTGATGATGATGATGATGATGAAGATTATAGTGATGATGATGATGATGATGAAGATTATAGTGATGATGATGATGATGATGATGATGATGATGAAGATTATAGTGATGATGATGATGATGATGATGAAGATTATAGTGATGATGATGATGATGATGATGAAGATGATTATAGTGATGATGATGAAGATTATAGTGATGATGATGATGATGATGAAGATTATAGTGATGATGAAGATGATCATGATGATTATAGTGATGATGATGATGATGAAGATTATAGTGATGATGATGATGAAGATTATAGTGATGATGATGATGATGAAGATTATAGTGATGATGATGATGATGAAGATTATAGTGATGATGATGATGATGATGAAGATTATAGTGATGATGATGATGATGATGAAGATTATAGTGATGATGAAGATGATCATGATGATTATAGTGATGATGATGATGATGAAGATTATAGTGATGATGATGATGAAGATTATAGTGATGATGATGATGATGATGAAGATTATAGTGATGATGATGATGATGATGAAGATTATAGTGATGATGATGATGATGATGATGATGATGATGAAGATTATAGTGATGATGATGATGAAGATTATAGTGATGATGATGATGAAGATGATTATAGTGATGATGATGAAGATTATAGTGATGATGATGATGAAGATTATAGTGATGATGAAGATGATGATGATGATGAAGATTATAGTGATGATGATGATGATCATGATGATTATAGTGATGATGATGATGATCATGATGATTATAGTGATGATGATGATGATGATGAAGATTATAGTGATGATGATGATGATGATGAAGATTATAGTGATGATGATGATGATGATGATGAAGATTATAGTGATGATGATGATGATGATGATGATGATGATTATAGTGATGATGATGAAGATTATAGTGATGATGATGATGATGAAGATTATAGTGATGATGATGATGATGATGATGATGATGATGATGAAGATTATAGTGATGATGATGATGATATTGATGAAGATGATGAAGATGATGATGATGAGGATGATGAAGATGATGATGATGGTGATGATGATGAAGATTATAGTGATGATGATGATGATGATGAAGATTATAGTGATGATGATGATGATGATGATGATGATGAAGATTATAGTGATGATGATGATGATATTGATGAAGATGATGAAGATGATGATGATGAGGATGATGAAGATGATGATGATATTGATGAAGATGATGATGGAGATTATAGTGATGGTAATGATGATGAAGATTATAGTGATGATGATGATGATGATGAAGATTATAGTGATGACGATGATGATGATGAAGATTATAGTGATGATGATGATGATGAAGATTATAGTGATGATGATGATGAAGATTATAGTTATGATGATGATGAAGATGAAGATTATAGTGATGATGATGATGAAGAGTTCTCTCCTCTCGTTTCAGGCGTTCCTCTACGACCTGGAGAAGGTAAATGTTTCCACACACTGTTCTCACTTCAACCTAATTGATTATGTAGCAAAACCACTTCTGACCACCGGGGGGCAGAACCTGGACCAGAACCTGGACCTCCGGGGGGGTTCCGGACCCCATCTGGAACACGGCACCACCCGGTCTGAAGAAGGAGCCCTCCTCAGGTCCGGTCCTCCTCCGAGGACCGGACCTGAGGAGGACCAGCCTACGACCTAGACGCCGTCATCCAGGTCCCGGGAACCGGACCTCCTTAGTCCTGGTTCCATCCGGAGCATGGGGGAGCGTCTCGTCTCTCCTCCGGTGGTCTGGGTCTTCTGTCCTCTGTACTAAAACATGTGGTGCTTTTATACTAGCACCTACTCAGCGTGACTCGTCTCGCCTCCACCCTTGTCTTCGTTTGTTTTAGACACCCAGATCAGAAGTAGGAGGTTAGAGAAGCTGCTGAGACGTATTTGATTGTGTATCTAAACAGAGGAGACAACAACACTAAAGATGTAGAACCTGGAGGAGATGATAGATGTGCTGCTGGATCTGTGGCTTGTGTTCCATATAAAGTTAAAAAATGAGAGTGAGAGAAGCTTCAAGCGGCAACACTTTTTTTTGTTTGTTTGTGTCGGCGCTGCTGAAAAGTGCGTTGGTATCTGAGCAGCTATGAAGTGACAGAGTTCCTGGTAGATCTGGTCGTTCCTTATCGTCCGTCTAGATCCCTTTTTAATTCTTAAATTCTGGAAAAGGCAGTTTCAAGCCAGTTATGTGACTATTTGTATAGAAATGATCTGTTTGAAGTCTTTCAGTCAGGGTTCAGAATGCATCATAGCACAGAGACAGCACTTGTTCGAGTCACGAATGACCTCCTTATGGCCTCAGATAAGGGATTAGTGTCCATACTGGTTCTACTGGACCTCAGTGCTGCTTTTGACACTATAGATCATGGCATTTTACTGCACAGGTTAGAGCATGTTGTTGGGATTAAAGGGACAGCTCTATGTTGGTTTAAATCATACCTATCTGACAGGTTCCAGTTTGTTCATGTACATGAGGTTTCTTCAGAACAGTCAAGGGTCTGTTATGGTGTTCCGCAGGGTTCAGTGCTAGGGCCAATCTTGTTCAGTTTATACATGCAGCCGTTGGGAAGTATAATCCAGAATCACGGCATACAATTTCATTGTTATGCTGATGATACGCAGCTCTATTTGTCTATGAAGCCGGATGAAACAGAACCGTTAGTTAAACTTCAGGCATGTCTTAGGGACATCAAGGACTGGATGTCCAGAAATTTCCTGCTTCTAAATTCAGATAAAACAGAGGTTATCATTCTTGGTCCAGAGCATCTTAGGAAGGGATTAGATGGTGTTGCGATGGCTTCCAGTGCAACTGTGAGAAATCTTGGTGTTATTTTCGATCAGGATTTGTCGTTTAAACCATATGTCAATCAGGTTTGTAAAATAGCCTTTTTCCATCTCCGTAATATTGCAAAGATTAGGAAATTCCTCTCACAGAGTGATGCAGAAAAACTAGTTCATGTGTTTGTATCTTCTAGACTAGATTACTGTAATGTGTTGTTAGCAGGATGTCCAAGTAATTTGCTGAATAGGCTCCAGCTGATCCAGAATGCAGCAGCACGAGTACTGACAGGAATTAGCAGGAGAGACCACGTCTCTCCAGTGTTAGCGTCGCTCCATTGGTTACCCGTAAAATTCAGAATCCAATTTAAAATTTTATTACTTGCGTATAAAGCCCAAAACGGCTTAGCTCCGCATTATTTGCAAGACCTGATAGTGCCTTATGTTCCTGTCAGAGCTCTCCGTTCTCAGAGTGCAGGTTTACTCGTAGTTCCTAGAGTATCTAAATGTAGATTTGGAGGGCGGGCGTTCTGCTATCAGGCGCCACTACTATGGAACCAACTTCCAATCTGGGTTAAGGGGGCTGACACCACCTCCACCTTTAAAACTAAACTTAAAACATTTCTGTTTAGTAAAGCCTATAGTTAGTGTTTAGTAAACCTCTAGCTGGTGTTGGTAAATCTCTAGGTAGTGTAAACTTTAGTGTGTCAGAGTCGCTCCTGTGGTTTCTTGTGCTGGCCCCCCCTTCTCCTCCCTTTTCTCTCTTTTGTCCATGTTGCAGCATCCTTTGCCGGACACCGGAACCTGCAGTGTGGGAGTGAGGGGGGCAGGGTAACGGCCCCTTTTGGGCGGGGGAGAATGTTCGTCCCTCAAGACTCCTCTCCCAGGCCCTGCCCCTTCTCAACCTTTCCCCGACCCTGCACCCCAACCTGGGACTTGATGATTGGGCCGGAGCTTCGGGAGCTGCGTGCTGGCCTGCGGTCCCCACCCCTGGTCATCCCGTTGCTGGCCCCCCCTTCTCCTCCCTTTTCTCTCTTTTGTCCTGCAGGTGGCCGTGGGTGGCTTGTAGCTTGCATTACGGAGCACAAGTCTTTTCCTGACCCTGCACCCCAACCTGGGACTTGCTGATTGGGCCGGAGCTTCGGGAGCTGTGTGCTGGCCTGCGGTCCCCACCCCCGGTCATCCCGTTGCTGCTTCCACCTGCCTGCTGTGCTGTTGCCGTCCCTGACCCACCAGTCTGGCCCTCGGCAGGAGGGTCCCCCCTGATGAGCCTGGTCCTGCTCAAGGTTTCTTCCCTCCTAAAGGGGAGTTTTTCCTTGCCACTGTTTGGCTTAAGGTTTTTCTCCCACTAGGGGAGTTTTTACCTGCCATTGTTTATGTAATAACTGCTCGGGGGTCATGTTCTGGGTATGGGTCTCTGTAAAGCGTCTAGAGACAACTCTGTTGTATTAGACGCTATATAAATAAAATTGAATTGAATTGAATTCTCTCCTCAGCACCAGGTTTATGAACATCTGCACCTCAGAGTTGGATCACCAAACAGACTTCTGCTGCTGTTGCTGGTTGAATAAAATCGCTGCGAGCTGCTCTTGCGCTGATTACCGCTTCCTGACTCAGACGTCTGACTCCAACCCCCCGACCAATCGGTGGCCTGTATTGTGATGACGTCAGATACAGGGCCGACTCAGCTGCTTAGAATCTCAGAAGAGTAGTTACAGAAGAAGTATCTACTCGGCACGCCTCCACCCGTAGTGTAAAAGCGCAAAACGGGGGCGAGTCGAGTCGGGCTGAGTAGGTACTAGTGGAAAAGCGCCAATGGTGTCTTTAAAAGGAGGTGAAGGTCTGGACTTCACTGCCACACTGCTGGTTTCTGCTCACTGTTGGTTTCTGCTCTGGCAGGAGATCCGAGCGCTGGAGCGGCACATCCGGAGACTGGAGTTCCAGATCAGCAAGGTACCTGGGTGATATTTGATGGGTTATAACACAAACGCTCCCCCAGTGATGGTCACTGGAGGTCATTGATGGTTACTGGAGGTCATTGATGGTCACTGGAGGTCATTGATGGTCAGTGATGGTTATTGATGGTCACTGGAGGTCATTGATGGTCATTGATGGTCACTGGAGGTCATTGATGGTCATTGATGGTCACTGGAGGTCATTGATGGTCACTGGAGGTCATTGATGGTCATTGATGGTCACTGGAGGTCATTGATGGTCACTGGAGGTCATTTATGATCACTGGAGGTCATTGATGGTCATTGATGGTCATTGGAGGTCATTGATGGTCATTGATGGTCACTGGAGGTCATTTATGATCATTGATGGTCACTGGAGGTCATTGATGGTCACTGGAGGTCATTGGTGGTCATTGATGGTCATTGATGGTCACTGGAGGTCATTGATGGTCATTGATGGTCATTGATGGTCACTGGAGGTCATTGATGGTCATTGATGGTCACTGGAGGTCCTGCTAACCGTCCCCCGTCCCCCTGCAGGTGGAAGAGCTGTACGAGACGTACGGCGTGCAGTGGCGTCTCTGCCAGGGAGCCCTGAACATGAGGAGAGCTTTCTCTCTGTCTCCGTCCAGCAGAGGATCCAGAGAGAGTCTGGTGGAGTTAGGACGGAGCCACCGGGTCAGCCTGCAGGTGTGGGGCTCGCTCCATCCATCCATCCATCCATCCATCCATCCATCCATCCATCCATCCATCCATCCATCCATCCATCCATCCATCCATCCATCCATCCATCCATCCATCCATCCATCCATCCATCCATCCATCCATCCATCCATCCATCCAGTTTTCTCCTTCCTCCCTCTCTGAAGTCTTATTCTTCTTCTGCAGGAAATGTCGTCCATGGAGGGAGACCTGGAGCGTCTCCTCGGGGAGCTACACATCAGGATGAAGGGTGAGAACCTGCAGCTCCGCCGGCAACTAAACCTCCAACTCTTCCTCTAACTCTTCCTCCAACCTCCTGTCTTTCCTCGCAGGTCTGATCGGCTTCGCTCGGCTCTGCCCCGGCGACCAGTACGAGGTGAGCTGCTCCACCCGCCCGTAGAGGCCTCGGGGTGACGGGTGGAGGTTCGGTGGGTGATGTCATTGTGTCCTGTGGGTGTCACATGACCAGGTGCTGGTGCGGTTGGGCCGGCAGCGCTGGAGGATCCGAGGCAGGATCGAGTCGGACGACACGCAGTCCTGGGAGGAAGAGGAGATCGTCTTCCTCCCTCACATACACCACAACTTTGAGATAAAGGTCAGAGAACACACACACACACACACACACACACACACACACGCGCACGCACGTACGCGCGCGCGCGCACACACACGCACGCACACACACACACACACCTTTACCCGTGAAACTACACAAACTGGAAGGCCTCTCCGCTTACGTGAGGTGGTTTTATTGTGATGTGGAGGTTTGTCACCCCCTGGTGGTCGTTAGAGGAACTGCAGATTTTTCTGCTCTCCACTGTGGACTCAACATCTAGACCAGATGTTACCTGCTGCCATTGCTCCCCTTGGTTAAGTCAAGTTTCTTTATGAAGCACTTTAAAAACAACAACAGCTGACCAAAGTGCTGGACAACGAAAGGAAAACAAAACAGGACGATGTAAAACATAAACCACATAAATAAAATAAAACAATCATGATGAGTTAAATACTGGTGAATAAAAATGAGTTTTGAGACGAGAAAGGGATTAACCTCGGATAAAAGTCTCAACTGGAAGAAAAAAGCAACTGCATTAATTTGTTTCTCCATTTTAAAGTTAGAGTCCAAAACTACACCAAGGTTTTTGGCAGTATCTCTGACATGTGGTTCTAGGTGTTCTAGATCTACGTCTGAGTCACAGGTAGCACTGGGACCAAAAACTAGGACCTCCGTTTTATTTTCATTAAAGTTTAAAAAGTTGGGCAGCTCTGTGGCGTAGTGGGTTAAGCGAGAGGCTCTCTCTTCCGGCTCTCGGCGAATACGGACGCTTTTCTCTCCTCTCCCTTCTTATCTGCTCTGCTACTGCTTTTGTCCTGTCTTGTCCTCAGAGCCTCTCTTTTTCACTCCTCTGAAATTCTACAATCATGGAATTGAGCTGCCGGACGTGGCTGAGGGGATAAGCACGGCGACCAACACGCAGACTTTAACGTTAGGAGAGCAAAACCGCAAGCTGGATGCGATTCTTGAACAGAATCGCAGGCTGGCGGCGGTCTTTGAGCTCATTGGCAAAATGGATAAGACCCTGGAGAAGTTGGAAGCTCGGCTTGGCGGGAATTGATCACAAATTTGTCTGTTTGGAGTCGCCATTGATGAACCAGAGACTAAAAGCAGACGGAAAATTACTGAGTCTGTCTGTTCTTTGCAATATAATTGTTGATTCTATAATCTGGCCTTGACGGAGCGGTTTGGCCGACCGCTCCAGTCACAATCTCTCTGGTGGAATGTAAACAAGTGGCTCTGCCCCCACTAACCCTCCCCTCTCCCAGGAACATCTGTGGACCTGTTTTCAGACCGAGCCGTCTGATAACATCAAGGACATTGGCTGAGGCAGCTCTGAGCGAAGTTCATGGACTCACCGCCACACACACTTGCTGATAACCCTGATAACCACACCTCCCTCATTCTCAACGCCTTCCTGGCTAGTCTTGTGATGATGATGTTAAATTTGTCATGTGCTTTCTGTGCTGAGGTGTTTTTTTTGCACTTTCTCACTGTGTATTTATACACAGTGTGAAGATGCCTTTTTTTTCCCTCCTCCCTCCTCCCATCCCCAATGTCACCCTTTCTCTGCTTTGTTCCGGTTTCGGGTCGCTGCTCGTTTTGGTCGACCGGCCGGCAGCTGAGCAGATTTACTGTACTTGTATTGCTGATTAGTTGTCCTTGAATTGCCCCTCAGGGATGAATAAAGTTTCTCTGAATCTGAATATACTGAGGCTACAGTCCTCTTGCAGTGTTCGCAGGTTCAAATCCTGGCCTGTGCACCTTTGCTGCATGTCATCCCCATTCTCTCTCTCTACCCCCTTCTTGCCTGTAACTTCAATAAAGGGCCACTAGAGCCCAAAAAAATCTTAAAACCAGTACCCAGGTCCAGGTGAGAAGCTCCTGTTTGTTCCAGGTGACGGAGGCCAAGGGTCTGGGCTGGCTGCTGGTCGGCATGGTAACGTGTTTCCTGGTTTGTTCCAGGTGACGGAGGCCAAGGGTCTGGGCTGGCTGCTGGTCGGCATGGTAACGTGTGCCAGTGCTGACTTCTTCGTGGCGAAGCCGCAGCTGATGCTGGTGGACATCACGGAGCTGGGAACCATCAAGCTGCAGCTGGAGGTCACCTGGAAGTATGAACACACACACACACACACACACACATGCATGCAGATGCACACACACACACACACACACACACACACACACACACACACACACACACACACACACACACACACACACACACACACACACACACACACACACACATACATCATCATCATTGGCGATCACTGGAAACCAGTATGATTGTCCTCTTGTCGGTGAGTCTGCTCATCTGTGGGTCTTCAGGTGGCTGTGGAGGCCGATCCTTGATCCATAGTCTCTTGCGCAGTGGGGGCAGATATGACAGCTTGACTGGGTAGTGGTGATGGTGTGTAGAGAGGGTTTTGGTGGCAGATCTCTCCTTCCTTTGTTGCCTCTTGGTTTCTGCGGCACAGTGGACATCCTTCTTCAGCTGCGGTGTGCCTTCATGGACCGTCCTGCTCCACATGTCCCTCCGGAGAGCAACCTCCTCCAAGGTGTTGAGGTTGAAGTGGCATTTCTTCAGGTGGGTTTCTTCTGCCCTCTTTGGGTACGTTTCCCCTCCTTCAGTTGTCCATACAGCATTAGCTTTGGGAGGCGGTTGTCAGGCATGAGTACAACATGGCCTGTCCATGGCAGCTGGTGGCGAATGATGGTTGTGGTGATGTTGGGGATGCTGGCTTCCTTCAGGACGCTGATGTTAGTCCGCCTGTCCTCCCAGCCCATCCTGAGGATCTTTCTGAGACATGGCTGGTGGTACCAGGGCCTTCAGATGTCTGCTGTAGATGGTCCAGCTATCTGCCCTATAGAGCAGAGTGGGCAGAACTACTGCTTGGTAGACAAATAGTTTGGTCTTGACATGGATGTCCCGATTCTCAAAAACCCTCAGCCTAGCAAAAGCTGCGCTGGCACACCCTATGCGATGGTGTATCTCTGGATCAATGACAGTTCTTATGGAAAGAAGACTGCCAAGGTAGGAAAATTGATTTACATTTTCCAATTTTGTCTCCAACATAGATTGTGGGGGGTTGGGGGTCGGGTGTCAGGAGCTGGTTGGTACAGGATCTGAGTTTTCTTGATGTTGATATCAAGTCCCAGGAGTCGGTATGCTCTGGCAAAAGCATCTAGGATGTTCTGGAGGTCAGAATGAGCAACTAGAGCGTTGTCATCTGCGTACTGAAGCTCTGGGATGGAAGAGCTTAGAATCTTGCCCTTTGCCCTAAACCTGTTCAAGTTGAAGAGCCCGCCGTCTATCCTGTACGTTAATTTGACGCCCTCCGGAAGGTTCTGGCTGGTGAGGTGGAGGATGGCTGAGATGAAAATGGTAAACGGGGTTGGTGCAATGATACAGCCCTGCTTTACACCAGTAGCGACGTTGAAGGGAGTTGGTTCAGAGACGCCATTTCCAACCACAGTTGCGGTCATGCCATTGTGCAACAGACGCAACACACACATTCACACACGCACACACATGATGTCCAGGTGGATGGATGGATGGATGGATGGATGGATGGATGGATGGATGGATGGATGGATGGATTTGATTGATTGATTGATTGATGGATGGATGGATGGATGGATTTGATTGATTGATTGATTGATTGATTGATTGATTGATTGATGGATGGATGGAAGGATGGTTGGGTAGATAGACAGACAGACAGACAGACGGATCACGTGACTGTCGTTCTTCTCTGCAGTCCGTTCGACGGCGCCGAGAGGATGAAGCCGCTGTCCGTCAGCCGCCAGTCGGTGTCCAGCAGGAAGAGCTCGGTGTACAGCTGGACGGCGCCGAGCACGCCCTCCTTCACGGAGAAGTACTTCCTGGTCAGTAACCACGGCAACCTGACTTAGTTCTGGGTTCAATCCCCCCGTGACCTCCTCTTCTTCCTCTTCCTCCTCCTCTTCCTCAGTCGATGGTGCGGCAGCTGCAGGACCCGGACGGCTCCCTCCCCTCCCTGTTACCCAGAAGCCACCACAGCAGGGGGGGCGTGTCCCTGATCAGCTACCTGTCTGACCCCGCCCACTCCTCCGCCGGGCCGTACTCCCCCAGGTGAGTGGTGGAGATAGATAGATAGATGGGGGCGGGGCTGCAGGGTGTCCCGGGTCAAAGGTCACTCACCTGTCCTGTAACCCCCCCCACAGCTACAGCCGGGCCACCAGCCTCGGAGGGAGTCGCACCCAGCTGTCCCTCGGAGAGGAAGACGAGCTGGAAACGAGGGAGGAGGAGGAGGACGAGAAGACGGGAGTGGAGGAGTGGGAGAGTCCTCCGTCAGCGAAGGAGAGGAACGATTCTTCTCCTGCAGAGTTACAGAGGTGAGGATGGATTCAATTCAATTCAATTCAATTTTATTTATATAGCGTCTAAGATGTTGTCTCTAGACGCTTTCAGAGATCCAGAACATGAACATAAACATAAACATAAACATAAACATAAACATAAACCCCCGAGCAATTATTATATAAACAGTGGCAAGAAAAACTTCCCTTTAGGAGGAAGAAACCTTGACCAGGATCATAAGGGGGGACCCTCCTGCTGAAGGCCAGACTGGGAGGTCAGGGACGTCAGCAGCACAGCGGGCAGGTGGAAGCAGCAGCGGGATGACCAGAGGGGGGGGGGGGGGGGGGGGTGCAGGCAGGTGGAAGCAGCAACGGGATGACCAGGGATGGGGGGGGGGTGCCGGGAACACAGGCCAGAACGCAGCTCCCGAGGCTCCGGCCTGCAAACATGCACAAAAAGAGAAAAAAGGGGGGCAGCACAAGAAACTACAGGAACGATGGACAAAAATGATAGCTATGAGATATTTATAATAAATAAAAATAGTAATGGAGAAGAGAGGAAGGGAAAAGGAAAGGAGAAGAAGGGTGAGAGGCATTGCCCAGTGGATCATGTCGGTCCCCCCTGCAGCATAAGCCTATAGCAGCATATCTACCACCAAGCTATATTTGAGACTAACTATTATAGTTTTGTTCTATAGCTGCAACTATGACTACTGACTCTAACACACTAGAGTTTGCACTAACTAGAGATTTACCAACACCAGCTAGAGGTTTACTAAACACTAACTATAGGCTTTACTAAACAGAAAGGTTTTAAGTTTAGTTTTAAAGGTGGAGGTGGTGTCAGCCTCCTTAACCCAGATTGGAAGTTGGTTCCATAGTAATGGTGCCTGATAGCAGAACGCCCGCCCTCCAAATCTACATTTAGATACTCTAGGAACTACGAGTAAACCTGCACTCTGAGAACGGAGAGCTCTGCCAGGAACATAAGGCACTATCAAGGCACTATGGATGGATGGATGGATGGATGGATGGATGGTGTTAAGCTCAGGAAACCACAATAGCCAAATGTTCTGGGACCCAGAGACAGAGAATGGAGTCAGGAGTGAGATGAGTTTAAAGGCGTTTATTCAGACCTGGCTAAGGAGGTATGGAGGGGGGAATCCTGGGAGCAGGGGAACAGGAGAGAGTCCACGAGGGAGGGCGATGAGGGCAACACTGGAGGCCAGCCACAACAGTCCCCCCATCCTCAAAGAACAGCTCCCAGATGTTCCAACCAAAAAACACAGAAACCAAAACAGGCGGGCGGAGGGGGCCCGGAGGAGGGCCCAGGCAGAGTGCAGGAGGCCTGGGCACTGGTGAATTGGCAGACCGGCGAGACAGTTGAGGGGGCTGTTTTCGGGGCCGGGCAGGCCGGTGAGACGGTCCAGGGGCCCCTGGGTGGTCCTTGTAGAAATCCTCCAACAAGGAGGGGTCAGCAAGGTACGAGGGATGCACCCAGCTGCGGTCTTCAGGGCCATAGCCTTTCCAGTCCACCAAGTACTGAAATCCTTGGCCACGGCAACGAACGGCGAGCAGCTTCCAAACCTTCCAGACTGGGTCACCATATGCCAGGACTCGAGGAGGTGGAGCAACTGAAACGGAAGGTGACAAGGCGCTGGTGACCACAGGCTTAAGCTGGGATACATGGAAGACAGGGTGAACTTTGAGAGCAGGGGGAAGGATCAGACGAACCGCCACCGGGCTGATGACATGGTCAACAGAGTAGGTTTGCGGGACGAGGTCTGGGAGGTCTGGAGGGGCAGGTCCCGAGCCAACAGCCCCACCTTCTGGCCAGGCTGGTAGACAGGAGCACTCCTCCTTCGCCGATTGGCCCCACGCTGGGCCCGAGTGGTGGCACGAAGCAGGCGAAGATGGGCCCTGGTGGATGGGACTGCCACCTCCAGCTCTTGTTGGGGAAACAGAGGGGGTTGATAACCCCGAGAGCATAGGAAAGGGGACGTACCAGTGGCTGAGCTCTCCATGGTGTTGAGGGAGTATTCGACCCAGGGCAGGTATCGGGACCAAGTTGAGGGGTTGTTGGCGGTGACACAACGCAGGGTTGCCTCAAGTGCCTGATTAGCCTGCTCTGTTTGCCATTAGTCTGTGGGTGGTGGCCTGGGGATAGGCTGGCTGTGGCCCCAATTCCTCTACAAAACGCCTGCCATACCTTTGAGACGAATTACGGACCACTTCAGAAAATGGAGTCAGGAGTGAGATGAGTTTAAAGGCGTTTATTTAGACCTAGCTAAAGAGGTATGGAGGGGGGAGCATGGGAACAGGAGAGAGTCCACAAGGGAGTGTGATGGGGCAACACTGGAAGCCAGATGGAAGAATGGAGCGGAGAGACACGGGTTTGCATGGAGGGAGCCAACAGGAGACAACGTCCAAGCACTGGCCGTGTCTCAGCCTCCCCTTGTAGAGCTGGTGACCAGATCTGGAGCAGCTGCCTGATTGGAATTGCCAGCAGCTGAGTTGGGCTCGTCTGATGCTGGGGAGCCACAACAGATGGATGATAATGGATGGATGGATGGATGGATGAATGGATGAATGAATGATAATGGCTGGATGGATGGAGGGATGGATGGATGGATGGAGGGATGGATGGATGGATGGATAGATAAATGGTGACGGTTCTGAACTGTGTGCAGATCCACCACTCCAGACATCCTCAGGAACCCGGGCGGAGAAGCAGCCGATGAGAGAGACACAAAAGAGGTAAATTCTGCTGCGGCCCCGCCCACCTCGCCGGCCCCGGCCCCGGGGGGGTCAGGGGTCACGGCCGCCCAGCGCCGGGCCCTGGCCCTTCGGCTGGGGGCCCTGATGGCGGAGCTGGAGAAGACCCTGCAGGACCAGGACGGCTCGGACCCTGAGCTGCGGACCCTGGAAGACCGGCTGGTCCACCTGGGAACCATCCTGAAGGTACCGGAGCCGGCCCGTAGCTCGTAGTCCCGATGTAGTCCGGGCACTCGCTGACGACCCGTCTGTCCTACAGAACAACCTGTCGCTGCTGCGGCGCTCGTCCTCCGAGGAGACGCTGGCCGTGGAGGAAGTGCTGGGCAGCTTCGACTTCCTGTCACATGACCTCGGCGCCGAGGACGACGCGTCCTGCCTGGAGGACAGCGGGTGAGTGCTGGTTGATTCTATCGTCAATTATGGGTTTCATCCCAAATCATTTGAGCCAAATTCATATCAGTAGGCGTTTATTTAAGTATTTCTGAGCCTAATAATAATAATTAGAAAAAAAATAAAAATAAAAAAAATGCGTATATATATATGCCTTAGGTTTTTACCAACATGGTATTAACCCAGGGATCAGCGGCTCTTTAGCGCCGCCCTAGTGGCTCCTGGAGCTTTTTCAAAAATGTTTGACCTTTTTTTCCTTTTTTTCTTCTCTTTTTCTTTTTTGTCCTTTTTTCTCTTTTTTCCCTTTTTTTCCTCCTTTTTCCTTTCCTTTTTAATCTCGACATTTCGACTTTTTCTCTACATTTCGACTCTTTTCTTGAAATTTTGACTTTTTTCTCAACATTTCAATTTTTTCTCGAAATTTTGACTTTTTTCTCGACATTTCAACTTTTCTCTCGACATTTTAACTTTTTTCTCGACATTTCAACTTTTTTCTCGAAATTTTGACTTTTTTCTCGACATTTCAACTTTTTTATCGAAGTGCATAATGAAAAAAAAAAATCTCCCCCCAGTTATAACCAATATAGAAACATGCAGCATGTGTTGTCTTCATTTTGCGGCTCCAGACATATTCGTTTTTTGTGTTTTTGGTCCAATATGGCTCTTAAACATTTTGGGTTGCCGACCGCTGTATTTACCATTAATATATATGCAGACAAGTTAGAAAGTAAAAAAAAAAAGTATTTCTGAGCCTGTAAACTACAACAGTATAATAAAATCCTGTAATGACGGCTTTTAGTTTTGGTTCCACCCCAAGAATTTAAGTGGGGGGAGGGCCAGGGCCGGCGTTGACGGGCTGCGCTTGTCTTGCAGCATCGGCTCCATCCAGCGGAGCATTCTGGGAAGTCCGGGCCTCCCGTCTCCGGCCAGCCGCTCCGGCTCCGAGGAGGACCTGGTGGCCCCGCTGACTTCTGGGAACTGGAGTCTGGACCAGGCCCTGGAGACGCACCTGGACCTGTGCTGCATCCTGCTGCAGGTACGAGACCCGGCCCGGACGCACCGCCGTCACATCACCGGCTCCCATCAGACCTCTGAAATCCCATTTTCCTAAAATAAGGCCTTTAAATTTCTTAATTTGTCTTAAGTATTAATCCAAGGGTCTTAACTTTAGAATCTTAATTTTATCCAGTCATCGTTAAAAAGTTTTCTTACACTTTGAAAAGGAAAAGTTTATTTAATCATTTTGAGGAGAAATAAATCTGTTTACCAGTTGTTAGACGCCCCAGTCAGGGTTGCCAGGTTGAGCAGGTTTCAGCCCAATTGGGCGGGTTGATAAAATGTGGGCTGCTTTTCCTGGTTTTTACTAAATATTTAGGAGAAATTATTAACTAAAAAGTTTCCATTATGGCAGAGAAAAGTAGAAACGTACACAATAAACTCACGGATATTTTATTTGCTTTAATCTACTGAATTAAATTGTAGTCTTTGTTTGGAGCCTGAACTTTTTGTGATGTTGTGAAGCTGCATTTGCTTAGGACTTGAAATGTATTCCGCATTTAATAATTATAACGGGTTTAACATAGAGAATGTCTGATTCGGGCTGGAACCTGTCAGCCAGATCTGGCAACCTCGACCTCAGTGCTGTATTTCTTAGTCAGCGTAGTTTTGAGACGAGGCAAACAAATATGGGTAAATGTAAATTTAGAGAAAAATGGCTCGAAAATTCAAGTTTCTCTGGACATTTTTGTTCAAAGTGTCCTTTTGGTCTTACATTTAGTTTGAAAATGGTTTTAAAAAGTCTTAAATTGAACTTGATCAAACCTGTCCTGGTTCTTGGTGATAAAACGCTCCTAAAGGGGTGAGGTTTCCGTATTTAGAATATAATATTTTATTTGATGGTCCTCAGATGCTGAGGACGAGCGAGTTCGGGCCAACGCGGCGGGAGCTGCTGGAGGAGGCGTCCCGCCAGGCAGACGTCCTGGACCGCGTCAGCTTCCTGCTGCTGGAGAAGAGCGACGGCGTCGCCGCCCGAGACGGTCAGCACAACTACCACCAGAATCACGTGGCTTGGGGGGGGTGTAATTGACCTTGGCATTCATGGGGGCAGTGAAATAAAAACGGTCCAAATCATCCCCCCTGTAAAACTGCCATCCCTCCTTTCCATCCCTTATGTCATTTCATCAATGAATGTGGTTTTACTGCTATTTCAACATTTAGGGTCATCACCAGAAAAATAACACCAGAAAAATAACTTATTTGACAATTTTCACCTGTTTCAGGTCAATTTTCACTCGAAGTAAGTAGGAAAATCTGCCAGTGGGACAAGATTTATCTTCTTATTACAAGCAAAAAAATCTTTTCCACTGGCAGATTTTTCTACTTATTTTAGGTGAAAATCTACTTGAAACAGGTGAAAATTGTTGTTTTTTCCAGTGATGAGTCTTGTTTTAAGTGTAATGAGATTTTTTTTTACTAAAATGAGACATTTTAAATAGAAATAAGACAAATATTCTTGAGTTTTTGCAGTGATCCATTTTACTTCGAGTTGAACGTTGAAATACAATTTCAAGAATAAAGTCGAAATTTCGACTTTTTTCTCAACATTTCAACTTTATTCACGAAATTTTGACTTTTTTCTCGACATTTCGACTTTTTCCTCGAAGTTCATAATGAAAAAAAAAATCTGAGATGAACCGATTCCGGCGGGTTTCCTGTCGCCCTCTGACCTCTGACCTCTGACCTCTGACCTCTCCCCCCCAGTCCTCCCCGAGGCCCAGCGGTCCCGGAACGTCCTTCTGTTCTGGGACGAGTGCGTCCTGGACGCCGCCGGCCCGTTCTGCTGCCACGTTGACGGATTCTCCCGCGCACTGAAGCGCCGCTACACCCACAAGGTGAAGGCCAAGCGGCCCGGCCAGTCGGACCAAGGTACGAGTCCCTCACGTTTCAGCCCGTCGGCTGCTTTTATTAATCCATTTCCGAAGGTCACACAGATCTGAAACTCCGCACAGTGGATGAGAGTGACCTCCTGATACAGAGTCTAGAATTTCAGCCTCCTAGCTCAAAGCGTTAGTGAACTGTGCAAAAATAGACACGAAATAGTGTTTTCAGGCCTGAAAAGCAACACATGCGGTGACCTTTGACACTTCCAAAGGTCACACAGATCTGAAACTCGGCACAGTGGATGAGAGTCACCTCCTGATACAGAGTCTAGAATTTCAGCCTCCTAGCTCAAAGGGTTAGTGAACTGTGCCAAAAATAGACACGAAATAGGCCTCATAGGCAAACCTATAACAATACATAACAAACCTCCTGTGCCTACTGAGCATTAATAAAAAACATGTCATAATCGAAGGAGAACTAATTAAAACTGATGTCCTTAACATGAACCTATTGTATTATTAAATTATCAAGGACACTTTCGTGTTTTTGTGTTTAGAAATGTTAAAGATATTAAAAGAAAACCATAACACAATAAGGGAAAATACTGTGGCGAACAAGTCGTGCCCAGAGCGTGTCTCAAACCCCAGTCTCCCAGACCACAGTCAACTGCACTAACCAGTCGGCCAAATGCTGATGTGTTGCCCAGGCGGGCAAGGCCTTATCTATTTGTGGTTGTTACACTATGTTCCAAAAAGTTTTGTTTTTAATGGACAAGATCTGGCATTTTACGTTGAATTCTATTGTTCAGGTTTTAAAATTCTAGCTAAATACATAAAAAAGGGAGGTGAGGTGTGAGCTTCATAACAAAACTTCTGTGCCTACTGAGCATTAATAACATGGGGTTAGCCATAGAAAGGGGTGATAACAGCCTCCTGCGCCTACTAGTAGGTAGAGTAAGGCCCTACTGGCCCATATGTATGGGATGATTGTTATCGTTTTGTCCTTCATTCAATGGTTGGTTGACAGCAGTCAAATCGGGTGACGGATCACATTGACTTCGCATAGTACTATATCCGTGGTGCTCCCATTAAAACCTCAATAAAACACTGCTAAAACAGCGTTAAAAACATGCTTTTACAAACTGACAGTAACAAACAGTACCTTGCGCGACAAAAACTCATAATTTAGCCAAAATAACAAAGAATAATATATAAATATTAATAATGTAATAATCTGTGTATATGTCACGACAACGGATCCCATTGACTTTGCATGGTACAATATCCGTGGTGCTCACACGGAATTATACCATTTTCCGTGCATATACCACAGAAAATAGTGGTGAGAGGTCGTGGGCATTTCCCAGATTTTTGTGAGATCAGATTGAAGCTGGAGCTTCACGTCAGCAACTGTGTCACAATGCCTCAACATGTTCTAGTTCTGGTTCTGGCTCTGACCCGTCTCCTGTCCCCCCAGTGTTCTCCCAGCTCCTGGTTCTGGTCCAGTCCCCGTGCCGGCTGGTTCCGGGCTGCCGGCCCGTCTGCAGCCCGGACCGGGTCACCGTGTTCCAGCTGTTGGTCCACCTGCAGCGGAGGGGGGTGAGAGAGCTGGGGGAGCACATCTCCCGCCTCTCCAGGGAAGGTAAGGCCCGCCGACCTCCCGGTCCTGGTTCTGGTTCTGGTCCTGGTTCTGGTTCTGGTCCTGGTTCTGGTTCTGGTTCTGAGCTAATATTTCCATTATATTTAATATTGGACTTAAAGCAGTGTGGGATCATAGACATGCTGCATGAGATACACCTCTTGTTTTTTTATATTTAAAATAATCGTATTCATTTTTATATGTAAATATTAGCATTTTAGCGCAATACCTTCCAGCTCTTGTGATTAATTGACTCAAAATTAGTGTAAAGAGCAGTGTTGGGGTAGTTACTCAAAAAAGGTAATCCTTTACATATTTCTAGTTACTTTTAAAAAATGTAATCCCTTACACTACTTAGTTACTGGTTGCTGAAAGTAACTAGTTACATTACTAGTTACATTACTTTTGGATTACTCCGCAATATCATCTGAGCTGCACCATAACTCGATTGCCAATGGACAACATTTACAGGACTGTCTCAGAAAATTAGAATATTGTGATAAAGTCCTTTATTTTCTGTAATGCAAAAATGTCATACATTCTGGATTCATTACAAATCAACTGAAATATTGCAAGCCTTTTATTATTTTAATATTGCTGATCATGGCTTACAGCTTAAGAAAACTCAAATATCCTATCTCAAAAAATTAGAATATTCTGGGAATCTTAAAGGAGCTGTATGTAAGAGCAATAATAAAACGAATCATAAAATGACCCCGATATGTCAACAGACATTTAAAAATCATGTTCATTTCAAATACTTACGTCACTGACAACAGCACTCAAGCCAGGATATTCCAGTTTAAAAAGAGGAGTTGCAGCCCTCAACTGATATTTATGTTGAAGCTCCACCCTCCACCTATCTCCCAATCACCAAGTCAGTATTGTTTCTGAAGCTCCACCCTCCACCTATCTCCCAATCACCAAGTCAGTATTGTTTCTGAAGCTCCACCCTCCACCTATCTCCCAATCACCAAGTCAGTATTGTTTCTGAAGCTCCACCCTCCACCTATCTCCCAATCACCAAGTCAGTATTGTTTCTGAAGCTCCACCCTCCACCTATCTCCCAATCACCAAGTCAGTATTGTTTCTGAAGCTCCACCCTCCACCTATCTCCCAATCACCAAGTCAGTATTGTTTCTGAAGCTCCACCCTCCACCTATCTCCCAATCACCAAGTCAGTATTGTTTCTGAAGCTCCACCCTCCACCTATCTCCCAATCACCAAGTCAGTATTGTTTCTGAAGCTCCACCCTCCACCTATCTCCCAATCACCAAGTCAGTATTGTTTCTGAAGCTCCACCCTCCACCTATCTCCCAATCACCAAGTCAGTATTGTTTCTGAAGCTCCACCCTCCACCTATCTCCCAATCACCAAGTCAGTATTGTTTCTGAAGCTCCACCCTCCACCTATCTCCCAATCACCAAGTCAGTATTGTTTCTGAAGCTCCACCCTCCACCTGTCTCCCAATCACCAAGTCAGTATTGTTTCGGCATCCGGGTTGCCAGCTCGGCTCTAATTATCGCAGCCATGGCAGCCTACGTTCCTGCTGCATTCTGCAGCCTACCTGGCAAGCTCTGGTCGGGGGGAGGAGGGGGAGGGTACACGCCGCTCAACAATATTTTGAAAGTGACTGCAGTACCAGTTTTGGCCATTTCTTACAGACGGCTCCTTTAATCTTAAACTGTAAACCATAATCAGCAATATTAAAATAATAAAAGGCTTGAAATATTTCAGTTGATTGGTAATGAATCCAGAATGTATGACATTTTTGTTTTTTTAATTGCATTACAGAAAATAAAGAACTTTATCACAATATTCTAATTTTCTGAGACAGTCCTGTAGTTGGAACCTTATTACCGCAGTGCCCAAATCAGCACCAGAAGTCCCGTAAAATCCTGTCAAATCCCGTAAGATCACGTTAAAGGCTGATTTATGGTTCTGCGTTACACCAACGCAGAACTTACGGCGTAGGGTACGTGGCGACGCGCACCGTACGGTGTGCATCGCCACGTACCCTACGCCGTAGCTCTGCGTCGATTTAACGTGGAACCATAAATCAGCCTTAAGTCAGACAAGTGTTGCGCAACGCGTGAAGACGCATGAAAGGCAAGTTTGATTTTCTTTTCTGTTCTCCCGTTCTACATGTAGCTGAAAAGCTTAAAGTAACGTATTTTTTTTTGTCTTAGAGTAACTATAACGGGATTACCCAAATTACAACTTTAACGCGGTACATTATTGCGTTACTGGTGAATGTAATCTCGTTACAGTAACGCGTAACGAGTGTTGGGTGTAACGCGTTACACCCAACACTCGTAAAGAGGAATGAGTGTTTACATGATCGCGGAATCGCGATCATGTAATCGCGGATTTAATCGCGGATTTAAAATCGGAATTAACCAGCCACTTACTTCGGAATTAAGTTTAATTCTGAATGGCCATTTTCATTCAGAATTAGGTGTTTACATGGTAATTTTTACTAATTTTAAATCGGATTTGATTTTAGTTCTGAATGAAAGAGGAATTAAACTTCCCATGTAAACGCACTCAGTAAAGCAAACCTCCTCCTCCTCCGTTGTTTCAGAGCACATCCTGTCGGCCCTCGGAGGCCCCAAACGGAGGCGGGTCCTGGCCAGGCTGAGGGGGCGGAGCATCGCAGAGCTCCTCCCCCTGGGCGGGACCCTGCGGACCCTCGCCGCCCTGCAGCTCCACCCCAACCACAAGGTCTGCAAGGCTGCGTCCAGCTGCATCAGCAGAGCCGCCGGCTGCAAGAACTTCAGGAGCAAAGTAACGCACGAGCACGAGACACATGACAATCATGTTTGTTTTATTTAAATATTTTTATTAGGGGGTAAGGCACAGTAGAACAGGAATCAATGACACATTTACATTGAGTACCATATTATTTCTGTATGGAAATCTACAATATAACATAACAATAGCGGGCTACTGAGCCGCTATGCGAAAAGCTATACGAAAAGTATCAAATAGCGACAGAATCGGATAATCCAAGGAAAATGGCACCAAAAAAGGGGAACCAGTTCAATCCACAGGACCTGACCCAAATGGGTGAGACCCTGGAGGGAGTAAAGCTTCAGCTGGAAGGCTTGGAGGTTCAGTTGGAATGCTTGAAGGAGATAAAGAGCCAACTACAAGGGATGCAAGGCCTGATGAAAGAGATTCAACACCTCAAAGAGGAAAATGAGAAAAAAGATGGGCTGATAATAGCTCTAAACAACAAAATGGAGGAGCTTGATCAACAAAACAAGCTAAATGATGTGATCATTACGGGTATTGAGATCAAGCCCAGGAGCTATGCAGCAGCGACGAGAGGACAGGAGGAGATGAAGGAGGAAGACATCCAATCTGTGGAAAAGCAGGTACAGGATTTCCTAACCTCCAAAAACATTAAGATCGATCTTGAACATGTGGATACATGTCAACTGCTGCCCAAGAAAAAAAAGGTGGGAGAACGTGAAGATGTAAACAGGGCTGTTCTGCTGAAATTCACTAACAGAAAACACAAAATAGCGCTGCTAAAACAAGGCAGTAAGCTGAAAAATACCAGTGTGTTTATAAACGAGAATCTCAGCAAGAAAAACGCCACCATCGCCTGGAAAGCTCGTCAACTGAAGAAGGCTGGAAAAATACAAAATACCTGGACGGCAAACTGCAGAGTCTACATCAAACAAAATGGGCCAGAAAATACCAGACCGGTGCTGATCAGGGAGGTAGAGGAGTTGGAGAAACTTACCGGCTAATATGTCAAAGCTCACCATGAAACCTCTACAAAAAGAATGGATTACCTACTCACAAAAAACAAAGATGAATAAACTTAAAGGCAGGATTGCCAATTATGAAAAAAGGAACCTATCTTTAAAACAACACCTTGGATCAGAAGACTCGAATGAAGAAATTGACGCGGATATACACTTCTACTACAGCAGAGCACTAAATTGTGGATATTATACAAGGGAGCAGTTCAATAAGGACATTGTGATGGATCAGAGGCTGTCAATCGTTCATTTCAACAGCAGGAGTTTATATGCAAATTTTGATCACATATTGGAATACTTGGAAGGATTTTCTACATCCTTTGATATCATTGCGGTGTCAGAAACCTGGATTAATGAAGAAAAGGGAATGGACTTCATCTTAAATGGGTATGAATTTGTGTGTAAAAATAGAAAAAAAAGACTGGTGGAGGAGTTTCTCTTTTTATTAAAGAGAGCATTAATTTTGTCATATTGGAAAATGTGTCAAAAGCTATTGACAATGTAATGGAATGCATAACTGTAGAATTATCTATGTGTAAAGGGAGAAATACTGTAATATCCTGTCTGTATAGAGCCCCGGATTCAAAGTTAGAATTATTCAGTGATAGTGTGACAGAACTACTCTCTCTGACAAAGCATAAAAATGTTTTCATATGTGGAGACTTTAATATCGATATCCTAAACCCAAACAACAACGCTGGGACAGATGACTTTCTAAATAGTATGTATGCGGTAGGTATGCATCCCTTAATTACAATGGCCAGCAGAATTACCAAACATAGTGCCACACTAATTGACAATATATTTACAAATGTCTTAGAAGCAGATCCAGTGAGTGGACTATTGATATGCGATATCTCTGATCATCTACCAGTCTTTGCAATGTGTGAGTGGAATCATATTGTAAAGAGCGAGACGAAAAAAAGAAGGTTAGTTAGGATAAGAAATGAAAAGAATATGAACGCATTGGAGAGTCAGCTGTTGACAAAGACATGGAGACACGTGCTCTCTGAAACAGAAACAAACAAAGCGTATGATGAATTCCTGAAGACTCTCACAGGACTGTACCATAAACATTGCCCTGCAAGGGAGATAACAGACAAAACAAAAAAGAAAGCCACACCGTGGCTTACGAAATCACTTGTAAATGCATGTAGGAAAAAAAACCTTTTATATAAACAATTTCTCAGAGACAGAACAGAAATAGCTGAATCCAAATATAAAAAATATAGAAATAAGATAAATAGTGCACTAAGAAAGCAAAAAAAGGATTACTATGAAAAACTACTATCAGATAACAAGAATCATAACAAGAAACTCTGGAGTATAGTGAATTCAATATCAGGTCGGAAACCAAAGGTCACACTCCCAGACCACCTTATTATAAATAATGAGACGGTGTCTGACGGGAAGCTGATGGTGGATCAATTCAATAAATTCTTTGTAAATGTTGGCCCACAGCTGGCCAAGGACATCCCTGAATCACCATTGCGCTGGGACCATTTTGACTCTGATAAGAATACAATCACTAAAAATTCATGTCTGTTACTTGAACCAGTCACCGAAGCAGAAGTTGTAAATGCCCTCACACAGTGCAAATCTAAATCTTCAGTAGATGTAGACGAAATTGACATGAGGCTGTTGAAGGCGGTACAAAAAGGAATTATAACACCACTCACGCACATATGTAACTTATCCTTCAAAACCGGTGTATTTCCAGACAAGATGAAAATAGCAAAGGTATTACCATTGTATAAAAGTGGTGATATAAATATGACTACAAACTATCGCCCGGTCTCCTTATTGCCGCAGTGTTCAAAGATTTTAGAAAAACTCTATAATAGCAGATTGGAAAAGTTCATGACTGAACACAACATCCTGTGTGATAGCCAATACGGGTTCAGAAAGCAACATTCGACAGCACTTGCCCTCACAGAGTCCTTAGAACTGATTAAAGATGCGCTTGACCACAAATTATATATAGTAGGCATCTTTATTGACCTCAAAAAAGCTTTTGACACTATAAATCACGATATTTTGATTGAAAAATTATATGATTACGGTATCAGAGATACAGCTTTAAGATGGATCAAAAGCTATCTATCTAGTAGAGTCCAATATGTTCAGATGGGAACAAATACGTCTACATGCCTGGATGTCGTCTGTGGGGTCCCACAGGGGTCAGTCTTAGGCCCTAAGCTATTTACTCTATATATCAATGACATAATCAAAACATCTGATGTATTAAAACTTATTTTATTTGCTGATGATACAAATATTTTCTGCTCAGGAAACGACTTGAATATACTGGAAAAAGCGATTAACAGAGAAATGACAAAACTAAATACATGGTTTAATATAAACAAATTATCACTAAATCTGGCAAAGACCAAATTCATGTTATTTGGGAGAAATAATGTAAAGAAAAGCATAAACTTGCAAGTTAATGGAAACAATATAGAAAGAGTGAGGGAACATAAGGTTCTGGGTATATTAGTGGATGACCTCTTGACATGGCGACCACATGTAAAAATAATTCAAAATAAGATGGCAAGGAGTGTGTCTATTCTGTGGAAATTGCAGAAATCTATCAATTTAAACTCGCTTAAGACCATATATTCGGCACTAATAGTCCCACATATGAGGTACTGTGTAGAAAATTGGGGTTTCACTTACAAGGGCATTACAGAACCAATATTTAAATTGCAAAAAAAAGCGCTTCGCATCATTCATTCTGTCCCAGCCAGGGCACATACGAACGAACTGTTCATAAAGACGAAATATCTAAAACTGAGAGAGATACTTCATTTTCAGATGCTACAAACAATTTACAAAGCAACACAGGCGGCATTACCAGTAAATGTTCAGAAATTGTTCACTCTTAGTCAAGGTCCTCACAGCATGCGCAGCTTGCTCCAGTTTAAACAGAAAAAGATAAGGACAACGATGGGAAGCCATAGTTTGTCAGTAGCTGGTGTGAAAATGTGGAATAGCCTAAACAATGAATTGAAGTTAGCAAGAAATTTAACTGTTTTCAAACATGAGTTAAAGAAGCTGTTATTGAAGGAATATCAAAACTAGGTACAGGAAGGCAATGTCTGGCTATGTGTACAAAACAATGGCAATGTGGGAAATTCAGCACTGGAACACCTGGCATGGAAACAAAACATGGAAACAAAACAAAGTCACTATAAAATGTGTGTGTGTGACATTGAGCTCTATCACAGCACAGCAGATATCACGACCAAGCAGAACATAAAATCAAAAATGGAGATTCTGAACTGGTCAGTAAATGCTATTGACAAGATTTTTTCTACACGGCGTGCTGGGACAAGGGAACCGGCCTGTCCAGATGGGACATTCTTGGCGGGCCCCAAACGGAGGCGGGTCCTGGCCAGGCTGAGGGGGCGGAGCATCGCAGAGCTCCTCCCCCTGGGCGGGACCCTGCGGACCCTCGCCGCCCTGCAGCTCCACCCCAACCACAAGGTCTGCAAGGCTGCGTCCAGCTGCATCAGCAGAGCCGCCGGCTGCAAGAACTTCAGGAGCAAAGTAACGCACGAGCACGAGACACATGACAATCATGTTTGTTTTATTTAAATATTTTTATTAGGGGGTAAGGCACAGTAGAACAGGAATCAATGACACATTTACATTGAGTACCATATTATTTCTGTATGGAAATCTACAATATAACATAACAATAGCGGGCTACTGAGCCGCTATGCGAAAAGCTATACGAAAAGTATCAAATAGCGACAGAATCGGATAATCCAAGGAAAATGGCACCAAAAAAGGGGAACCAGTTCAATCCACAGGACCTGACCCAAATGGGTGAGACCCTGGAGGGAGTAAAGCTTCAGCTGGAAGGCTTGGAGGTTCAGTTGGAATGCTTGAAGGAGATAAAGAGCCAACTACAAGGGATGCAAGGCCTGATGAAAGAGATTCAACACCTCAAAGAGGAAAATGAGAAAAAAGATGGGCTGATAATAGCTCTAAACAACAAAATGGAGGAGCTTGATCAACAAAACAAGCTAAATGATGTGATCATTACGGGTATTGAGATCAAGCCCAGGAGCTATGCAGCAGCGACGAGAGGACAGGAGGAGATGAAGGAGGAAGACATCCAATCTGTGGAAAAGCAGGTACAGGATTTCCTAACCTCCAAAAACATTAAGATCGATCTTGAACATGTGGATACATGTCAACTGCTGCCCAAGAAAAAAAAGGTGGGAGAACGTGAAGATGTAAACAGGGCTGTTCTGCTGAAATTCACTAACAGAAAACACAAAATAGCGCTGCTAAAACAAGGCAGTAAGCTGAAAAATACCAGTGTGTTTATAAACGAGAATCTCAGCAAGAAAAACGCCACCATCGCCTGGAAAGCTCGTCAACTGAAGAAGGCTGGAAAAATACAAAATACCTGGACGGCAAACTGCAGAGTCTACATCAAACAAAATGGGCCAGAAAATACCAGACCGGTGCTGATCAGGGAGGTAGAGGAGTTGGAGAAACTTACCGGCTAATATGTCAAAGCTCACCATGAAACCTCTACAAAAAGAATGGATTACCTACTCACAAAAAACAAAGATGAATAAACTTAAAGGCAGGATTGCCAATTATGAAAAAAGGAACCTATCTTTAAAACAACACCTTGGATCAGAAGACTCGAATGAAGAAATTGACGCGGATATACACTTCTACTACAGCAGAGCACTAAATTGTGGATATTATACAAGGGAGCAGTTCAATAAGGACATTGTGATGGATCAGAGGCTGTCAATCGTTCATTTCAACAGCAGGAGTTTATATGCAAATTTTGATCACATATTGGAATACTTGGAAGGATTTTCTACATCCTTTGATATCATTGCGGTGTCAGAAACCTGGATTAATGAAGAAAAGGGAATGGACTTCATCTTAAATGGGTATGAATTTGTGTGTAAAAATAGAAAAAAAAGACTGGTGGAGGAGTTTCTCTTTTTATTAAAGAGAGCATTAATTTTGTCATATTGGAAAATGTGTCAAAAGCTATTGACAATGTAATGGAATGCATAACTGTAGAATTATCTATGTGTAAAGGGAGAAATACTGTAATATCCTGTCTGTATAGAGCCCCGGATTCAAAGTTAGAATTATTCAGTGATAGTGTGACAGAACTACTCTCTCTGACAAAGCATAAAAATGTTTTCATATGTGGAGACTTTAATATCGATATCCTAAACCCAAACAACAACGCTGGGACAGATGACTTTCTAAATAGTATGTATGCGGTAGGTATGCATCCCTTAATTACAATGGCCAGCAGAATTACCAAACATAGTGCCACACTAATTGACAATATATTTACAAATGTCTTAGAAGCAGATCCAGTGAGTGGACTATTGATATGCGATATCTCTGATCATCTACCAGTCTTTGCAATGTGTGAGTGGAATCATATTGTAAAGAGCGAGACGAAAAAAAGAAGGTTAGTTAGGATAAGAAATGAAAAGAATATGAACGCATTGGAGAGTCAGCTGTTGACAAAGACATGGAGACACGTGCTCTCTGAAACAGAAACAAACAAAGCGTATGATGAATTCCTGAAGACTCTCACAGGACTGTACCATAAACATTGCCCTGCAAGGGAGATAACAGACAAAACAAAAAAGAAAGCCACACCGTGGCTTACGAAATCACTTGTAAATGCATGTAGGAAAAAAAACCTTTTATATAAACAATTTCTCAGAGACAGAACAGAAATAGCTGAATCCAAATATAAAAAATATAGAAATAAGATAAATAGTGCACTAAGAAAGCAAAAAAAGGATTACTATGAAAAACTACTATCAGATAACAAGAATCATAACAAGAAACTCTGGAGTATAGTGAATTCAATATCAGGTCGGAAACCAAAGGTCACACTCCCAGACCACCTTATTATAAATAATGAGACGGTGTCTGACGGGAAGCTGATGGTGGATCAATTCAATAAATTCTTTGTAAATGTTGGCCCACAGCTGGCCAAGGACATCCCTGAATCACCATTGCGCTGGGACCATTTTGACTCTGATAAGAATACAATCACTAAAAATTCATGTCTGTTACTTGAACCAGTCACCGAAGCAGAAGTTGTAAATGCCCTCACACAGTGCAAATCTAAATCTTCAGTAGATGTAGACGAAATTGACATGAGGCTGTTGAAGGCGGTACAAAAAGGAATTATAACACCACTCACGCACATATGTAACTTATCCTTCAAAACCGGTGTATTTCCAGACAAGATGAAAATAGCAAAGGTATTACCATTGTATAAAAGTGGTGATATAAATATGACTACAAACTATCGCCCGGTCTCCTTATTGCCGCAGTGTTCAAAGATTTTAGAAAAACTCTATAATAGCAGATTGGAAAAGTTCATGACTGAACACAACATCCTGTGTGATAGCCAATACGGGTTCAGAAAGCAACATTCGACAGCACTTGCCCTCACAGAGTCCTTAGAACTGATTAAAGATGCGCTTGACCACAAATTATATATAGTAGGCATCTTTATTGACCTCAAAAAAGCTTTTGACACTATAAATCACGATATTTTGATTGAAAAATTATATGATTACGGTATCAGAGATACAGCTTTAAGATGGATCAAAAGCTATCTATCTAGTAGAGTCCAATATGTTCAGATGGGAACAAATACGTCTACATGCCTGGATGTCGTCTGTGGGGTCCCACAGGGGTCAGTCTTAGGCCCTAAGCTATTTACTCTATATATCAATGACATAATCAAAACATCTGATGTATTAAAACTTATTTTATTTGCTGATGATACAAATATTTTCTGCTCAGGAAACGACTTGAATATACTGGAAAAAGCGATTAACAGAGAAATGACAAAACTAAATACATGGTTTAATATAAACAAATTATCACTAAATCTGGCAAAGACCAAATTCATGTTATTTGGGAGAAATAATGTAAAGAAAAGCATAAACTTGCAAGTTAATGGAAACAATATAGAAAGAGTGAGGGAACATAAGGTTCTGGGTATATTAGTGGATGACCTCTTGACATGGCGACCACATGTAAAAATAATTCAAAATAAGATGGCAAGGAGTGTGTCTATTCTGTGGAAATTGCAGAAATCTCTCAATTTAAACTCGCTTAAGACCATATATTCGGCACTAATAGTCCCACATATGAGGTACTGTGTAGAAAATTGGGGTTTCACTTACAAGGGCATTACAGAACCAATATTTAAATTGCAAAAAAAAGCGCTTCGCATCATTCATTCTGTCCCAGCCAGGGCACATACGAACGAACTGTTCATAAAGACGAAATATCTAAAACTGAGAGAGATACTTCATTTTCAGATGCTACAAACAATTTACAAAGCAACACAGGCGGCATTACCAGTAAATGTTCAGAAATTGTTCACTCTTAGTCAAGGTCCTCACAGCATGCGCAGCTTGCTGCAGTTTAAACAGAAAAAGATAAGGACAACGATGGGAAGCCATAGTTTGTCAGTAGCTGGTGTGAAAATGTGGAATAGCCTAAACAATGAATTGAAGTTAGCAAGAAATTTAACTGTTTTCAAACATGAGTTAAAGAAGCTGTTATTGAAGGAATATCAAAACTAGGTACAGGAAGGCAATGTCTGGCTATGTGTACAAAACAATGGCAATGTGGGAAATTCAGCACTGGAACACCTGGCATGGAAACAAAACATGGAAACAAAACAAAGTCACTATAAAATGTGTGTGTGTGACATTGAGCTCTATCACAGCACAGCAGATATCACGACCAAGCAGAACATAAAATCAAGAATGGAGATTCTGAACTGGTCAGTAAATGCTATTGACAAGATTTTTTCTACACGGCGTGCTGGGACAAGGGAACCGGCCTGTCCAGATGGGACATTCTTGGCGGGATACACCATGGACAGTTGGAATAAGTGGAAAGTGGTGTGTCTTGGGGTGCTGGATATAGAAGACGTGGAGGACGTCTATATATTCACGGGCATGACGGTGGGCCTGGTGATCCTAGGGCTTGGCGGGGTCTGGATGCTACAAAAGTTGAGAAAAGTGAGAGCTGATCAGGCAAAGCTGCTCTCTGGCCTCGCTGACATCCAGGAGAGACTGACCAGTGTATGGTCGGAGGTGTCCAAAGCTCGGGAGGAGATGAAGTCAGTACGAGCGGAGGGGGCAAAGGCGGCTAGAGAGCCAGAGGACGGCGACTAATCAAAATCTGCATTGACACACGCACCTCCATTGCAAAGTGGATTGCATGCAAAAAGAGGCTTGGACATAAAAATAACTGAACAGTGGACACAGTAGTAAATCACAGGAACGGTGATCAGGATGAGTGGACTGGACACGTGTACAAACATACATGCTATCTGGACTGTGAAGGATGAAATTAGACAAATTGCTATGTGGTAAACTATGTATTTTACTGAATTCTGTTGTTGATGTGATCATGAATCTTACATAGAACGGGGCGGGACTTTGATAAGCGTCAGCTTCTCCCGTACCCTTTTCGTCATGTGCTGAGTATGCAATGTATAATGTTCTGGAGATGAAATGTGTCTATATAAACATGCCGAAATAAACGAAATAATAATAATAATAATAATATATAGGATATCTGACACTATAAAAATGTGTGTGCAAAAAAAGTGTGCATCTCGATGGAATGAGAAAAAGATACACAGTCCTAGGATGTTTTTCTTGATTTAAGGACGGAACATTACATTTTTTACTGCATATTTTTTACTATTATTGCTATTTTTGAACTCCATGTTGTCTGTTGTATTTGATGTTCGTTTTGTACGGAAGAATATTAGGGCCATGCAGGAGGGGAAGATTTTTTTTTATTGTGCATTTTGAGAAAAAAGTTGAAATATCGAGAAAAAAGTCGAAATGTCAAGAATAATGTTGAAATACAATTTCAACATTTTTCCTCGAAATTATACTTCAACATTATTCTCGACATTTCGACTTTATTCAAAAAATTTTGACTTTTTTCTCAACATTTCAACTTTATTCACGAAATTTTGACTTTCTTTCGACATTTGGACTTTTTTCTCGACATTTGGACTTTTTTCTCGAAGTGCAGAATGAAAAAAAATCTTATTATTAAAAAAATATTATTTTTATTTTTCTCCTGTCTGGCCCTAATACTCTATAATGAAAAAATTATAAAAACTTGGTGTCATGTGACCTCTGACCTGTTCTCTGACCTCTGACCTCTGACCCTGCAGGCCGTCGTCTTCTACACGGAGAGTCTGCAGAGCTCCGACCTGCAGCTGCAGCTCAGCTCCTGTCTGGCCCTGAAGAGTCTGAGGGTGAGTAGAGACACCCATGGGTGAGTAGAGACACCCACGGGTGAGTAGAGACACCCACGGGTGAGTAAGAGACACCCACGGGTGAGTAGAGACACCCACGGGTGAGTAGAGACACCCATGGGTGAGTAGAGACACCCACGGGTGAGTAAGAGACACCCACGGGTGAGTAAGAGACACCCACGGGTGAGTGTTGGGTCCCTAAATCAACATCACATAAATTCATAATCAAGGAAAGACACGGAGACTGTTAGAATTATTTTTAAGGCCTTCTGCAGAAGGGAAGCAAAGTCGGAGCTTGCAGAACAACATGGCCCTCTTGGATGCTCTCGACAAATGCTTCGCTTGCTCCTCCTCTGCATCAGCTTTTTATTGAGAACGGGAAACAGGAAATTACCATATTAGGAACAGTGAACAGTGAATGGACAATTGGACGAAAACAGGAAACAGACGGAGGTAACAGACATCGGGGTTAAAAAGGTCACACATGTGACATTTCAGTTAAAGAGGAACTAATCTTGGTATGAAGAAATAACAGACATCTTTAGCTTAAAGTCTTTAAAAGCGACGGGTCACATACAGTAGGTCAAATGCCTTCCTGAACTAAAACAGGAACTCTGAACAGATGCGTCCGAAAGACACAATGAGTCAGCTTGTTCCCAGGACAGTCGACCCCCCTGAGTATCCATCTGTTCATGAGCATGTGATAGTTTTCATAAGGACAAAAACTAGTTCAAAAGTTTGATTAATCTCACAGTGAGAGACACCCACGGGTGAGTAAGAGACACCCACGGGTGAGTAAGAGACACCCATGGGTGCAGCTTCTCCCCAGCACCCACATTTACCCAGCATGCACGTGTTTGTGATTGACAGGCGGTGGAGAGTGTGGAGCTCATCTCAGACCTGTGGAGGACGGAGGACGAAGATCTCCGCAGCGTTGCCAAGGAAACCGTCCTCTCCTTCGGTGACAGCTTCTCTCTCTTTTTCTTTCTTTTTTTAATGTTTTTATTGAAAAAGACAATTCTAGTCGCTGAATTACAATTTACATTTCTCCTGTTAAACATACACATACCGGTATATGCATATGTACATATAGTATACCAAAAATATACATACATAGTATATACATGCATACACACACATGAAAACTTCAAATAAAAAGCAAATAGAATAAAGAATAAAGTTAAATTGTGAAAAATTAACAATGAACGAACAAACTACAGTTTGGAGTTACAGTATATATATTTGAAATCATTCGTTTCTGATGTGGAGTACGTGAAAGCAAGCTTTCCCAAAGTTGCTCTGGAGGTACTGAGGGAAAATTAGGGAAAGTCTTAGAAGCTGGCAAAAGTTGGCCAAACCATCTACATATTCATTTTTGAATTGTTTGATCCCCTTGTCTACGGAAGAGTATCAGGGCCAGGCAGGAGAAAAATAAAAATAATATATAGAGGAGGAAAATGTTCATTATGCACTCCGAGAAAAAAGTCAAAAGGTTGAAAAAAAAGTCGGAATGCCGAGAAAAAAATCGATATGTCGAGATTAATGTTGAAGTACAATTTCGAGAAAAAAGTCAAAATGTCGAGAAGAAAAGTTGAAATGTCGAGAAAAAAAAGTAAACATTTTGTGAATAAAGTTGAAACGTTGAGAAAAAATGTATTTATTATTTATTCACGAAATTTGACTTTATTTTTGAAATTGTATTTCAACATTATTCTCGACATTTCGACTTTTTTCTCGAAATTGTACAATAGAAAAAAAACTCTTCCCCTCTCAAATATTTTTTCTCCTGCATGGCCCTAATACTCTTCCGTACCTTGTCGTACCAAACTGAGAATGTTGAGTCCAAAAGTGATGAAGGAAATAAGTGGTTGTTGTTTTTAAAGGACCCAAAGAAGATACAGCTACGAATTTAAAGTGTTGTCTAAATTGATACCAGATCTTTAACGTATTGAGACCCACTTGGTTTTCTCTTTCATTTAAAATATATTATTTATTTATTTATTTATTTCAGGGGTTATTTAACTTTTTTATAACACTTCTTTGCAGGTAAAAAGGGATACGGAGCTTTCCAGAAGATGGACCAGTTGTACGCCGAGATGGAGGAGGAGGTTTACAAGAACCTGGAGGAGGAAATCACGTTTCTATAACTCGGGGATGAGACCTGGAATCACGCAGAGCTCTGGATGTGGAACCGACTCTAAACCAGGATAAAGTCCCCGAGCCGTGAACCGGAGCTGCTCCTGGATCTGATGAAGGCGACGTCTCTCCGGACGGATCTGCAGGCCCGAGGTCTCCGGGTTCAACCTGAGGAACTTTATTATCCTGGATCTGGTTCAAAGACGTTTTCTTCTGCATTTATCCGTTTGTTTGTGTGCAAATCTGACTGTTTGACCTTCTTCCTACAGGCATTACTTTGGTTTTCATGTAAAATGAAGGATAAATATATATTTTCACCTCACGCACTGTTTCATATCTGTGAGTTAATGAATGTGCACAATACGACGTAAATGTTCACGTCAAGGGTGTAAGTAAGTGAAAGTAAGTTAAATCACGTCATATTTTAGCTGGAAAAAAGCGGAAAGAGGGAACATTCCCACAAACTGTCGAGTTTTTATGGTTTTCACGCTTAAATTAGTAAATATTTGGGTAATAAAGCTCAAAGTGAAAAAAATAAATGAAAAAAATAAAACTGAAAGTAAAAAAAATTAATAAATAAATAAAACTCAAAGTGAAAAAAATTAATAAAGCTCAAAGTGAAAAGAATACAAAAAAATAACTCAGTGAGGAAAAAAATATAAAACTCGAAGTGAAATAAATAAATAAAAAAATAAAACTGAAAGTGAAATGAATAAATAAATAAAACTCAAAGTGAAAAAAATAAAGCTAAAAGTGAAAAGAATTAATAAAGCTCAAAGTGAATAGAAAATACAAAAATTAAAAGTGCAAAACAATAGATAAAGCTCAAAGTGAATAAAACAATACCAAAAAATAACTCAAAGTGAAAAAAATTTTTTTAACTCGAAGTGAAGAAAAAATAAAAGTGCAAATAAATGAATACAGATGAGGAATATTTAAAAAAAATATTAAAGTTAAACTTGTGAAACTCGATGCGTCAAAATCATGAAAAACCGGCCTTTCACCAAATTTAACATTTTAATAAATAAACACCTCTATAACCACTTTAAAGTCTGAACCGCATATAATCAGCGTTCGGCTGCAGTTCCGCCGCGGCGCCGCCAGAGGGCGCCATAGAGCGGCCTGGTCGATGACGGAGACTTGACACATTAAAAGTCTCTAATAGTCACTAAAGTCATTATTTATGTGGATTTTGCAGGTTTTCTGTGTTGCTGCTTTGATATCGTGACGGATGGAAGCGTCTGTGTGTGTTTGTTTCGGTTGTTTTTTTAAATTATAGTGAAATTCTAATCAGTTCCATCGGTGTTTGCTGCCCCCTGCTGGCCGCCCAGGTCATCACACAAAGATGAGAAGAAACTTAAAGGAAAACTGGATCAGAACCACGAGACACTTTGTTTTTTCTTTCTTTGGCCTCATTCTTGTTAAATTATTTCACCTTTAAAAGGTTGTTTGTTGTGACGGACAGAAACACTAAAATCACTTGATTTTTGCTGTTTTTACACAAAAGCAGGTTTAAAACTTTTTAGTTTTATGATATCCACTCATAAATAAAAATGTAGTTTCTTCAGGTTAAAAAAACAAAACAAAAAAAAGTTTTAATAAAAAAGTTTAAGAAACAAAAGGTTTAAGAGCTTAAAAAAAAAACAACAACACAATAATGCCAGATATATCTTATGACATATTTATAATAATATCTTATTTATAATAATCTAACAAGATAAAACCAAAATATTAATAACTATTAGTGATAAACAGCATAATTATGTTGTCATTTAATTTTTTGGAATCCATGTCTGTATTAGTCTGATAACAAGAGCCACATCTATGTGATTATTTTATAGGTTTTTACACAAAAACTAATAAAAAGAGGGCCAATAACTTTTGTAAATGACGACATAAAATGCTCTAAAACGATGATCTACCAGCTTTGGGACATTTACAGTATTTTCTATAAGCCGCTATTTTTTTTCATAGGTTTTCAGGTGCGAGTATTCTGTGGATTTTTCTTCCACCGCTCGGGCGCTCTAACCGGAATTAGAATCAAAACTAAGACAAAATAAATGCAAAGAAGAATCTTCTTTAGCAGATAGAAGTAGGTAGAGCAGATTTCAAACAGATAAATAGATAAAAAAATACAGGTTATTTTCTCTTGGTTCTTGGGTATTTATTTATTCCCAGCACAGCGACTGATTGTCCAGAGTCGTGTGCTGCTTGTGGTCAGTTCAGCCCCTGCCCTTTGGGGTGGGAATCCCCTCCAGCATCACTTCAGCACAGTTAAGCCCCGCCCCTTTAACAGCATGGCAGTTCCCCCCTCCCCTCCTTCTCCAGTGTGTCTCCTCCTCCTCCTCCTCTTCCTCCTCCTCCTCTTCCTCCTCCTCGTCCTCCTCTTCCTCCTCCTCCTCTCCGGGCACCCCTAGGTGCCGACGATGGCCGGGTCGTGCGCGGCGGCCGGCAGCAGCGCGCCGGCGTCCTGGCAGTGGTACAGGAAGCAGTTTCCCCAGCAGCTGTAGCAGACGAGGAAGAGCGGGGCCAGGAACACCAAGGCACAGATGGTGCAGGGCTTCCGCTCCAGCAGGAAGCTGAGCAGGTAGAAGCCCATGAACATGGAGTGGTTGAACCACAGCGCCGGGTTCAGCGGCTTGGGGATGAGCAGCACCGGCAGCAGCCACTGCAGGCAGTACATGGTGGTTGGATGGCGCTGGCGCGGCGGCTGCCTGGCTCGGGGGACGAGGTCAAAGGTCGTGGTCTCAGAGTCTCAGACGCCGGCGGGTCACGGGGATCAGCGGTTCTACCCCACGGAGCTGGGATGGAGCCCGAAGAGATGGAAGCAGCCAGACGTTGCCGTCATCAGGTCATGCCTGGAGACCAGAGAGAAGAGAGAGAAGAGAGAAGACATGGGTGTTAATTAAATCTTTTCTCATGTAGCCCCTTTTCCACCAAACCGGTTCCAGGGCTGGTTCTGGTTCAACTGGGGAACCAGCTGAGAACCGGTCTATATTTCTATAAATGACATAAATCCAAAGACACCAAAGTCACCCTAAAAAAAAAAAGAGTTTTCTTCTCCTAATGAGCCTCTCGTAACCGACCCGTCCTCCCAAACCAGCCTCTATTTCAGAATCAGAATCAGAATCATCATTATTGGCCAGGTTCGAACATTGTCCAACAAGGAATTTGACTCCGGTTATTTCGCTCTTTAGGCAGTAAATAAACAAATGTGGTACTTGTTGACATATATACAAATAAACAACTAAGGTGCAGCAGTTTGAGGTAGAGAAAAATGACAGCTTTGAATAAAATAACATATATACAATTATACAAAACAAATTGGCGGTGGGTTTTTCCTACACGGACTCGTCACCTTCCCGGATCAGGCCGATGACGGTGGTGTCGTCCGCGTACTTCAGGAGCTTAACAGAAGAGCCCCCTGAGGTGCAGTCATTTGTATAGAGGGAGAAGAGCAGTGGCGAGAGGACGCACCCCTGGGGGGCGCCAGTGCTGATGGTGCGGGTGCTGGATGTGATGCTCCCCAACCTCACCTGCTGCCTCCTGACACTCAGGAAGCTGGTAATCCACTGACAGGTGGAGGCAGGCACGGTGAGCTGGGTGAGCTTCTGGTGGAGGATTTCAAGGAGTGATGGTGTTGAATGCCGAGCTGAAGTCCACGAACAGGATCCTCACGTGCGTCCCTGGGGTGTCGAGGTGACGCAGGATGTGGTGCAGTCCGATGTTGACTGCGTCATCCACCGACCTGTTTGCCCGGTAGGCAAACTGCAGGGGGTCGAGCAGGGAGCCTGTGGTGTCCTTCAGGTGGCTCAACACCAGCCGCTCAAAGGATTTCATGACCACAGATGTCAGGGCAACAGGCCTGTAGTCATTTAGTCCTGTGATGGTGGGTTTCTTGGGGACTGGGATGATGGTGGAGCTTTTGAGGCATGAGAGACAGATGTAGGGCGGGTTGGCTGTGGTGAGGTGTGAATATACGGGAAGCTGGGGGGGAGGGGGGTGATGGTGGAGCAGCTGGGGGAGGTGTGGGTGTGATTGTGGTTTGCTGCTGGCCGCATCTTCGAACCTGCAGTAAAAACTGTTCAGTTGGTTCGCGAGCCTGAGGCTGCCTGCAGGGCGTGGAGCTGTTCTTCTGAACCCGGGTGATGTTCTGCAGATGTTCTTCTGAACCCGGGTGATGTTCTGCAGATGTTCTTCTGAACCCGGTGATGTTCTGCAGATGTTTTTCTGAACCCGGTGATGTTCTGCAGATGTTCTTCTGAACCCGGGTGATGTTCTGCAGACCTCTCCACACAGAAGAGGGGTCAGGGTTGGCAGAGCGGCGACTCTGCAGTCTTTCTCTGTAGCTCCTCTTTGCTCTTCTGATCTCCCTCGTCAGCGTGTTCTTGGCCTGCTTGAACAGGGCTCAATCATCGCTTCTGTAGGCCTCCTCCTTGGCTCCATCACCTTCTGTAGGCCTCCTCCTTGGCTCCATCACCTTCTGTAGGCCTCCTCCTTGGCTCCATCACCTTCTGTATGCCTCCTCCTTGGCTCCATCACCTTCTGTAGGCCTCCTCTCTGGCTCCATCACCACCTCTGTAGGCCTCCTCCTTGGCTCCATCACCTTCTGTAGGCCTCCTCCATGGCTCCATCACCTTCTGTAGGCCTCCTCCATGGCTCCATCACCACCTCTGTAGGCCTCCTTCTTGGCTCCATCACCTTCGGTAGGCCTCCTCCTTGGCTCCATCACCTTCTGTAGGCCTCCTCCTTGGCTCCATCACCGCTTCTGTAGGCCTCCTCCTTGGCTCCATCACCGCTTCTGTAGGCCTCCTCCTTGGCTCCATCACCGCTTCTGTAGGCCTCCTCCTTGGCTCAATCACCGCTTCTGTAGGCCTCCTCCTTGGCTCGGCGCAGCTTCCTGAGGTTCGGTGTGAACCAGGGCTTGTTGTTGTTGTATGTGCATAAGGTCTTAGTCTGAACACACATGTCCTCACAATAACTGATATAGGATGTCACAGTGTCCGTAAGTTCATGCAGATCTGAGGCAACAGCTTCAAAAACACTCCAGTCCGTGCAGTCAAAGCAGGCCTGAAGCTTCAGCTTTGACTTCTCTGTCCACTTCTTCACAGTCCTCACTACAGGCTTAGAGGTTTATCAAAATGAATCAATCAAAATGGGGGAACCTCTCAGAGTGAGGCCTCAGAGCTGGGCCTTAAAGTTTAAATGAAAGCTTCCCGTGTTCACATATGACTGTGGCCCAACACCTGCTGCGTTTCAGTGTTGTAGTCTAGTCACTGAGCGCCAAGTCCAGACCCGACCCCAGACCCCAGTCCAGATGACATTCAGCTTTTTAAACATGTTCAAATCCCAACGCGTACATAGATAGCTAACCCATGTAGCTGAGCTAGTCAGCGCACCACTTGATGGTTGGTAGTTCTGACATCTCTGCCAATGCTACATTAACTTACCGAGGCTAACACTGTTATCGTAACCCTGACACCAGCCCGTCACTCCTGTGGACGAACAGTGACAACAGCGAGTTTAAGTCTAGATGTGTCGAACACACAACTATTTTACTCAGAGGATATCAACAATAAGCTTTTTTTTTTTTATTTTTTAAACATAGATATGAGGGGGATCGGAGAGGGGGGGGCATCCACTTTAAGTCTGAAATGAAAACACACAACTGTTTTAAAAGAGCATACATCTTTTATGTTTGAAAAATAAATCAATCAGCCGATCAGTCGGTCATCTCAGGACGCTGACCAGTGGCGTCAATTCAGTCAAAGCTAAGGTATGGCAAGGTTACGAGTCTCAGAACTTAACTACAGTATCAATCAACATGCCCAGTATACTCATCACATAAGTCTTCTATGTAGCTTATCTGTGTTGTCAAGAAAATTTGAACTTTTTCAAATGCAGCCAACTCACATCCTGCTAACTATGAACACTACACTTAAGGCTGATTTATGGTTCCGCATTACACACACGAAGAGCCTACGGGGTAGGGTATGCGTCGCCGCGTACCCTACGCCGTAGGCTACGCCGTCGATTTAACGCAGAACCATAATTCAGGCTTTACGTGCTGATAACGCAATACACATCCGTTTCGGCACCGACAGCAAGCGGCAGAGTTAGAGAGCAGAAAAAGTGTATCTGACAAACGCCATTTAACTCATTCTGTTCACTTCATCCACTATGTCAGTGCAACAATATCACGTGGACATCCCAGTTTAACTTCAAACAGTTAAAGTTCAAATGCAAAAAGGAGAGGGAGGGAGCAGAAGAGAGAAAGAGAGTAAAAAAAGTCAAATATTTCCCTTAAACAGATTTATAAGAGGGTAGGGTGATTTGAGATCTTACCTTAAGATGAACTTGCATAATTAATCCATCAGTGGCTAACAGCCTTGTTAATATCTTCTGCTGCTGGGGCAACATTGGACCATCACTTGCCTTCTTGCTTTGAAAAACAATTGCGGGGTTGCCTGCATTCTTTTCATTTTCGTTTGTGAGTTAGTAACAAAGAGCGCGAAAAACGAGATTTATACCGACCACTGTCGTCAGGGACGCTGGGACATCACATTTCAAGATATGAGGGGGGTACAAGTGTTGGGAAAGATAATACCTAGTGAAATCGATCATGTTGTTCTAATGACTTGCATTTGTAGTTATTTTATAGGTATTAAATAATAGAATAATCAATACAAATAGACACAGAGTAATTCCATTAATGTATTTAAAAAACAAACATTTACATTTTCCCCTGAAGCCAAGGTGTGGCGTCTGCCATACCCAATTGACGCCCCTGCCGCTGACCGACTGCAACCCAACCTTTGTCCCAGGGTAGCTCTGATAGTTACGTGTTTCCATGGGAACCAGTCGGGTCAGCCAAGCGGGCGTGTCCCGTCTGTCCTCCCAGACCTGTTCTTTCTCTCACTTCCAACGTGGCACATACGAGGAAACAAGGAAATGAGGAAACAAGGAAACGAGGAAACAAGGAAACAGGCTTTTCTAGCTCTCGTCTGGTCCGACCTGTCTTGTAACACGACTTCGTCTGATACGTGAACATTCTCGTGATCGCGGCCCCCATGAGGTCAGACGTGGTATTTCTACATAGCTTTGCTTGTCACACACCAGTCATCAATATTTACAGGATTGTCTGAGACAACGGTCCCGTCACCAGTCACATGATCAATCATCATTATCAATCATCATGAGTTACTGTTAGATCATAATCCAGAAGCATCTTTCCTGGATTCACATTCACAGATCAGCCAACATTTTAATCTGGAACTGAAACGCTGAGACACGCTGGAGCTGAACGAGTCCCAGTCAGAGTCCACAAGTCCACAAGTCCGACAAGAATGTCAAATGCAAATGAGGCGGACGATGATACGACCTTCCAGGGGATGTTGACTCGCCTCAGGGTTCAGGGTCTGGTCCCCGCACCTGACCTGCCCAACTTCGTATTGTCACGGAAGTCTTGAATGTCAGGATCTCCAGTGGGTCTGAGCTCCGGGTGTACATGTAAGGAAACAGCGCGCCCGTGAACGTGTGCGTGAAGGTGTGCATGACTGGTTCTGTTTCAAGATCCAAGAACGACAGCTCCCCCTCCTCGAAGTCCAGATGAACTATGATCTTGTGGGGCTCCCCCACCTGCAGGTCTTGCTCCGAGCCCGATCCAGCCAAAGCCTTGTATCTACCGTCCTTGAGTGAAATCCTCCACCGCCGCTGCTCCGCTGTGTCGCCACCATCGTCTTCCAGCATTCCCACCTCCCAGTCTGCGTTGCCTCCAACATCCACTATCCAAGTATGAATCCCTGACTTCACCCCCTCAGAGCCCAGGATGGTGCCGGGTAACCTGGTCCTCTCCGGGTTGCTCGGCAGATCTCGCGACCCCATGAATTTGACGTTCAGCAGGTCGTCAGACACGACGAGCTCTTGGTCGGCGGTGTTTGGATCCAGGATCACGGGACTGTAGCCCAACATGTTCTTCATGTTATTCCAGATGTTGTAGGTCAGGTTGCCCAGATGTTTGGCCACATCTATCAAAGCCCCTGGAACCGGCTCCGGGTCCTGCAGAACCGGGCCCTGCTTGACCCTCCTGGTCGCCACCTTGTGGCTGAGCAGCAGCGAGACGTCTCCGGCTCTCAGCTCTGTCTCCGTCGCTCTGATCGTGTCTGAAAGAGCGGTCATGTCCCGGGTCAGAGCCTCCACCTTATCCTTCATCGCCCGACTCTTCTGCTCCTCCTCCTCCCACAGAGCCTCCACCCTCGCCTTCTCTTCTTCTTCCAGGAACTGGTGAAGCGTCTGAAACTCCTGTCGGATCTTGTTCTCGGTTTCCCGGGCCTGGACCGGGAGGTAGTCTGCCGTGGAGATGCAGTCCCCCGTCACCTGCTGGAAGATCGTCAGTTTCTCCCGGAGGGGTGACAGGTCTCTCTGCAGCTCCTGGCGGAGGTCCTGGGCGGCCTCGTCGATGGGTCTGAACCGGTGGTTGCTGTGAGTCCTGGAGTCCCGGCAGACCAAGCAGACCGGCTCCTGGTGGTCCAGACAGAAGATCTTGAGCTTCTCACCATGCAGGCTGCACATGTGCTCGGACCCTGCTGCCGCCCGCCGCTCCCCGTCCCTCAGAAAGGCCTCACACAGGTTCTTCAGCGCCAGGTTGCGAGGAGGGTCGCTCTTCGATGACTTCCTCTTGCAACATGGACACGGTCGTGTTTCCTTCTCCGCCCACCACGACTGGAGGCAGGCCCGGCAGAAGCTGTGGCTGCACGACAGAACGACCGGGTCTTTGAAAATGTCCTGGCAAACGGGACACGAGAGGTCGTCATCCGAGCTGGAGGCCATGTTCTCTCCGGGCGACGCTGACGATTCAGACTGTCAGTTACTTTGACTTCTGAGGATTTCTGATGTCTGAGGGCGTCGTCGTCAGCCAAGAATCCGGACCGACTGGTTTCCTGGCGGAGTTAGAGTGGGCGGAGCTTCATGCAAACTCCAAGTGTGTGTGTGTGTGTGTGTGTGTGTGTGTGTGTGTGTGTGTGTGTGTGTGTGTGTGTGTGTGTGTGTGTGTGTGTGTGTGTGTGTGTGTGTGCCTTATCTCACTTTACCAGACTACTCCAGCGTGAACCAGTTTTTTCACATCACTGGTTATTTTATAAACAGGTGAAGAGAGGAGCTGAGTTGTCAACTGATCACCACCTGGTGGTGAGTTGGATGCGCTGGCGGAGGAGGAGGCTGGACAGACCGCCCGCAGACCCAAACAGATTGTGAGGGTCTGTTGGGAACGTCTGGCTGAGCCCTCTGTCAGGGACTGCCTCCATTGTCGACGCGGCAGCTCGGAGTTGTGGACGCAAGGTCTGAGTTTTTGCCTCCAGGAACGCCCAAGCCGCAGCTCGCTTGGCCTGCCGGTGCCTATCGACTGCGTCAGGAGTCCCACAGGCCAACATAGCCCGGTAGGACTCCTTCTTCAGTCTGACGGCATCCTGTACTTCCGGTGTCCACCACCGGGTTGAAGATGTCCCTGACAGAGGGCTCAGCCAGACGTTCCCAACAGACCTTCACAATCCGTTTGGGCCTGCCCGGTCTGTCCAACCTCCTCCTCCGCCAGCGCATCCAACTCACCACCAGGTGGTGATCAGTTGACAGCTCAGCCCCTCTCTTCACCCAAGTGTCCAAGACATACGGCCGAAGGTCAGGTGAAACGACAAAGTCGATCATTGACCTCCGGCCTAGGGTGTCCTGGTGCCACGTGCACTGATGGACACCCTTATGCCTGAACATGGTGTTCGTGATGGACAAACTGTGACTCGCACAGAAGTCCAACAACAAAACACCACTCGGGTTCAGATCGGGGAGGCCGTTCCTCCCAATCACGCCTCTCCATGTATCACTGTCATTGCCCACGTGAGCGTTGAAGTCCCCCAGTAGAACAATGGAGTCCCCAGTTGGAGCAGTATCAAGTACCCCTCCCAGAGACTCCAAGAAGGCCGGGTACTCTGCACTGCGGTTCGGCCCACCACAAACAACAGTGAGAGACCTTTTCCCGACCCGAAGGCGCAGGGAAGCGACCCTCTCATTCACCGGGGTGAACTCCAACACATGGCGACTGAGCTGAGGGGCTATAACCAAGCCCACACCAGCCCGCCGCCTCTCACCCTGGGCAACTCCAGAGTAGTGGAGGGTCCAGCCCCCTTCAAGGAGCTGGTTCCAGAGCCCAAGCCATGTGTGGAGGTGAGCCCGACTATCTCTAGCCGGTATCTCTCAACCTCACGCACAAGCTCTGGCTCCTTCCCCCCCAGCGAGGTGACATTCCATGTCCCCACTGTGAGGGTTTTGGTCCAGGAATTGGGTCGTCGAGGCCACGACTGCTACCCAGCCCACATGGCACCGGCTTGTCAGGGTCCTTCCTGCGGCCCTGAGGTTCTCCGGGAGGCTGTTCCACAATCGGGGCCATAATAACTGAATGCCTGGTTCTAACTTTTGGTATCGTTAAAAGGCACCAGAGGACCTCAGGGTCCACGAGGGTCGATAGGGTAAAAGTAGTGCAGACAAATAAGAAGGCCCAAGACCATTAAGATACATAAAAACTAGTAAAAGAACCTTAAAATTGATCCTGAAGCGCACGGGGAGCCAATGCAGCGAATTTAAAACAGGTGTAATGTGCTCCCGCCCTCTGGTCCTCGTCAGCACCCGTGCGGCTGAATTCTGTAATAGTTGTAGGTTGTACATGTTCTTTTTGGGAAGACCAGAGAGGAGGGCGTTACAATAATCTAAACGACATGAGATAAAAGCATTAGCACCTCCATACTGGCCTGAGAGAGAAACGGGCGAGTCTGGCTATGTTCTTAAGATGGTAAAAACCTATCTTTGTTATGTTTTTGATATGTGGAATAAAAGTGAGCTCAGAGTCAAAAATCACGCCCAGATTTGTAACTGATTTTGAGGGTTTAAAATCCTGTAACTTTGGTAAAAGGTTCTCTCTCTGGCCTTTAGGATCGATGACTAAGACCTCCGTTTTGCCCTGGTTGAGCTCTAGGAAGTTTGCTGCCATCCATGACTTGATGTCTAAAATACAGTTAAAAAGGGCATCAATTGGCCCTGTGTCATCAGGAGACACGGCGATGTACAGTTGCGTATCGTCAGCGTAACTATGGAAGCTGATGCCGTGTCTCCTGATGACGTCCCCAAGGGGCAGCATGTACAGATTAAAAAGAGTTGGACCTAAAATTGACCCTTGGGGAACCCCACACCTTATCTTATAGGTTCCTGAGGAACATGTATCCATATTTACGAAGAAACTTCGATCAGTGAGGTAGGACATGAACCAGTTAAGAGCAGTACCAGAGACGCCGACCAGGTTCCTTAGTCTATTTAATAAAATGTGATGTGATGACATGCAAGAAACAAGTCTGGTAAAGTGAGACAAAACACACACAAACACACACACACACACACACACACACACACACACACACACACACACACACACACACACACACACACACACATACACACACACACACACACACACGGCAGTTTGCATGAAGCTCCACCCACTCTAACTCAACCAGGGAACCAGTCGGTCCGGATTCCTGACTGACGACGACGCCGTCAGACATCAGAGATCATCAGAAGTGAAAGTCACTGACAGTCTGAACCGTCAGCGTCGCCCGGAGAGAACATGGACTCCAGCTCAGAGGAAGACTGGGGTTGCTGGGGTTGTCCATGAGGACGAACCTCTGCAAACCCACAACATGAATGTGTTAAGCTTGAGCTTCTACGTGGAAGCAACCAGACCTGCAGAACCGACCACAAGGGTCCGGATCACAGGGACTACAGGGATAGAGTTATAGGCGAAGGAACTGTAAGGTCTGGATCTGGTCCCTAGTGGTCAGTGAGGTTTTCTGTTTCAGAATTTGAGCTCCGGTTTTAATCACGTGACCAACAGTTTAGTGGATCAATGTTCTGCAACCTTTGAACACAGAAGCTGTAAAGATAAAATAATCAGTGATGTGAATAAAACTTGTTCACGCTGGAGTAGTGTTGTAAAGTGAGATAAGGCGCACACACACACACACACACACACACACACACACACACACACACACACACACACACATAAGGTGTCATGTTGTGTCCTTATGTACTGTCCTGTGTAATTGTAAATTGTATTATGTGTTTTGTTTTAATGTAAAGCGTCTTTGAGTGCCCTGAAAAGCGCTATATAAATAAAATGTATTATTATTATTATTATACACACACACACACACACACACACACACACACACACACACACACACACACACACACACACACACACACACACACACACACACTGGAGTTTGCACTCCAACTCAACCAGGAAACTGTCAGTCCTCATTGCTGACTGACGACGGCCTCAGACATCAGAAGTCAAAGTAACTGACAGTCTGAACCGTCAGCGTCGCCCGGAGAGAACATGGCCTCTAGGTCAGAGGAAGACCTCTTGTGTTCCGTTTGCCAGGACATTTTTAAAGACCCGGTCCTCCTGTCGTGCAGCCACAGCTTCTGCCGGGCCTGCCTCCAGAGGTGGTGGGCGGGGAAGGAAACACGACCGTGTCCGTGTTGCAAGAGGAAGTCATCGAAGAGCGACCCTCCTCGCAACCTGGCACTGAAGAACCTGTGCGAGGCCTTTCTGAGGGACGAGGAGCGGCGGGCGGCAGCAGGGCCCGAGCACATGTGCAGCCAGCATGGTGAGAAGCTCAAGATCTTCTGTCTGGACCACCAGGAGCTGGTCTGTTTGGTCTGCCGGGACTCCGAGACTCACAGCAACCACCGGTTCAGACCCATCAACGAGGCGGCCCGGGATCTCCGCCGGGAGCTGCAGAGAGACCTGACACCCCTCCGGGAGAAGCTGACGCTCTTCCAGCAGGTGACGGATGAATGCATCTCCACAGCAGACTACCTCCGGTTCCAGGCCCGGGACACCGAGGAGGAGATCCGGCAGCAATTTCAGAAGCTTCACCAGTTCCTGGAACGGGAAGAGAAGGCGAGGATGAAGGCGCTGAGGTTGGAGGAGGAGCAGAAGAGTCGGGCGATGAAGGAGAAGGTGGAGGCTCTGACCCGGGACATGGACGTTCTTTCAGACACGATCAAAGCGACGGAGACGGAGCTGAGAGCCGGAGACGTCTCGCTGCTGCTCAACCACAAGGTGGCGACCGGGAGGGTCAAGCAGGGCCCGGTTCTGCAGGACCCGGAACCGGTTCCAGGGGCTCTGATAGATGTGGTCAAACATCTGGGCAACCTGACCTACAACATCTGGAATAAGATGAAGGACATGGTGGAATACAGTCCCGTGATCCTGGATCCAAACACCGCCGACCCAGAGCTCGTTGTGTCGGGCGACCTGATGATGGTCACATTCGAGGGGTCGCGAGATCTGCCGAGCAACCCGGAGAGGACCAGGTTCCCCGGCACCGTCCGGGGCTCCGAGGTGGTGAAGTCAGGGACTCACAGGTGGGTAGTGGATGTTGGAGGCAACGCCGACTGGGAGGTGGGAATGCTGGAAGCCGATGGTGGCGACACAGCGGAGCCGCGGCGGTGGAGGATTTCACTCAAGGACGGTAGATACAAGGCGTTGGCTGGATCGGGCTCCGAGCAAGACCTGCAGGTGGAGGGAACCCCGGAAGAGATCATTGTTCATCTGGACTTCGAGGAGGGGGAGCTGTCGTTCAAGGATATTTACACAGAAACAGCCATCCACACCTTCAAGCACACGTTCACAGGCGCGCTGTTTCCTTACATGTACACTCGGGACCCAGAACCACTGATGATCCTGCCATTAGAGATTTCCGTGACGATTTAGGCGGGTCGGGACATCCTGTGGGGACCAGACCCTGAACCCTGAGGCGAGTCAACATCCCCTGAAAGGTCGTATCATCGTCCGCCTCGTTTGCATTTGACATTCTTGTCGGACTTGTGGACTTGTGGACTGATTGGGACTCGTTCAGCTCCAGCGTGTCTCAGCGTTTCAGTTCCAGATTAAAATGTTGGCTGATCTGTGAATGTGAATACAGGAACGATGCTTCTGGATTATGATCTAACAGTAACTCATGTTGATTGATAATGAAGATTGATCATGTGATTGGTGCTAGGATCTTGCTCTCAGATAAATATTGATGACTGGTGTGTGATAAACAAGCAAAGCCACTCTATGTAGAAATACCACGTCTGACCTCATGGGGAAAGCGATCACGAGACAAAGTCGTATTACAAGAGAGGTTGGTCCAGATGAGAGGTTGAAAAGCCTGTTTCCTTGTTTTCTTGTTTCCTTGTATCTTCGTTTCTTTGTTTCCTTGTTTGCACCACGTTGGAAGTGAGAGAAAGAACAGGTCTGGGAGGACGGACGGGACACGCCCACTTTGTGTCAATCCCAGACCTGTTTTAGCTTAGCTGACCTGGCTGGTTGCCATGGAAACACTCATAACTATCAGAGCTACCCTGGGACAAAGGTTGGGTTGCAGTCGGGTCCGCCTCCCGGCGGCTGATTGGCTGGAAGTGTCCTGAGATGATCGGCTGATCGGCTGATTGATCCCCACTCACCAGTAGATATAGATGTCCCCCACCTGGTTAGATGTGGTACTGCTACAAAATGAGTCTTAAATGTGTCGGTAAAACTTGGTGGTTGAGGGAAATAAAATAAAAATATAGAATTTAAAACATTTTTAAACATAAAAGATGTATGCTCTCTTTAAAACTGCCGTAATAATATAATTTACCTGTTTTGTGAGATGAAATTCACTTTGACTTTAGACCGCAGGGAGTTATATATATATTTGGTATTTGGAGCTAATTGTTTTTACAGTGATTTATAAAGTGCAGTGATTGTGGATTAAATAAAATGAATGGAAACATCTTGATATGTATGTTGTTGATTATCTTCAACTATCCAGATAACAACAATAACAACTGATAACTGACTTCACGTGTGTTAATAGCTCAATTGTAACTAAGACAATTTCTCGCATCATTATTTTGTTTGTATCAATCCACCTGTTTTATGTATCACAGTCTACAGGCCACCCAAGCCTCCTTCATGTTTTATTCAAGAGTTTTCAGAATTTTTAACATCAATATATTCTGAATACCATTTTAATAACTGGTGATTTTAACATGCACATCGATGACAACAGGGATTATTATGCAAATGAGTTTTTAAATCTTCTTAACAGTATGGATTTAAAACAACATGTCACACAGCCTACCCACAACAGAGGACACACCTTAGATTTGATCATAATTTATGGCCTGTCGACAGGTGTTGTAGGAGCCACATATTGATGTTTCATTTGTTTGATCTGGTTGTCACGGTGATGAAGGAAGTTTGGGTCACGTGGGTCATCACCATAGCTTATATAAGGAATCAAATCACCTGCACTGGGGAGGAGAGAGGCGAGTTGGGTAGCCGTAATTTTTGTTGACCGCATCTTACTGATCTCCCCGATTACACTTTGCAGTGTACACATTTAAAACCTAAGCATGTAATCGGAAGGCCGTTGTGGCTGAAGTTTTGTCATTAAACGTATAAAACTTATCTCGGACTCAGCATGCTTCCCTGTCAGCAGCAGCGTGTCATACAAACATACAGGACCTAACAAAACTCTCAAGCGGCTCTTAAAAGTCAAGGAAAGCCGCAATATTTGTCAACAAAAAAGGCATCAAATTTGAAAGCGATCGCTTGCAGCGCAAAGGAATCAGCTGACTCAGTCAGACAGCGGTGACAAACAATCACAGTAAGACAAACGCCACATCATCTGTCATGGAGGCCAGGTAAGATTACCTGTGGATGAGTGTGTGTGGAGGAACCTGGATTGCATCACGTCGAAGTGTCTCCTTAAGGAACAGTTGAATGAATGAATGCTGGTCGGATATGCGCTGTCTGGGCGTTACGTTCGTTCCGTGCGCTGAATGAAGTCTGCACTTTGCTGCAATACGTGAAGCTTTGATGTTTTCAAGGAAGAACGCTGATGCTGCCTTGTTGAAATAATCTATGATATGCTGTGTATTGCGGATGGATTCAAACTATGTTTCAGGGAAAACTGAATGAAAAGTGATCAAAATGAGTCAAACAAATGATGCTGCCTCCTCGTGCTCTGATATGGCGTCTGTTAGACAAGAACGCAAACGTGATGTTGATAAAATAAAAGGTTTAATACCACAGATGAAAGAGTTAATGAAACAAGAGAAAAATGTGTCGGAAGTGAAACAATGTATGGAGACCTTAAACACACTGTGTGAAAATGCTACAACTACACACAGTAGACTGTTGCCTTTACTTCCTGAAGATGAACTCATCAAACAAAAAGAATGGTTTTCAACTATCATGGATTACAGCAATACATTTCAAAAGAGCACTCAAAACTGGATTGTTGAAACTGAACAAAACCCCTGTCAGGAGCACCAGGATTCATCAGAAATTAATGAAGAAATGCAAATTGAGGATGACATTAAACCAAGTGACAGTGTTTCAAATGTGGGAAGCCATAAAACACTTAAGTCAGAGAGCTCTTCAACTTCTTCCATACGTCTAAAGGCAGAAGCTGAGCTAGCAGCCTTAAACATGAGGCAAAGACTATTAAAAGAAAAGCATGCTTTGGAAGAAGAGGAACAACGCCTGCCCAAAAGGAGAGAAGAACTCAAACTCAACACTGAAATTGCAGAAAAAATGGCAACGCTGGAAATTCTCAAGATACGAAGCACAACAAGTGGAAAAGTGGCATCAAAGGTTTCTGATGGGATGAAATCATATTTTGAAAAGACACAATCTAAGCAGTTATTTAATGTTGACGCAGATGAATTCGTTCCAAAACAAATCAAAACAAATACAAACACAAACCTAAATATAACTCCACATGGACAAGACCAAGTGCAACTCCTTGTGAACCCCTCATTCAACACACAGGATTCACATGAACAACCAGGATTTAATGCAATGGATCTGGAACCCAGAAATTATGTTATTGGCGTAATGATGAAGCAGAACGAAATAACAACGTTGCTAGTACAACAGCAAAGCCTCTCAGCTCTACCTAAAAGAGAGATCCCAATCTATGATGGCGATCCATTGGAATATCACACGTTCATTAAAGCTTTTGAGAATGGAGTTGAGAGAAACACAACTAACAGCAGTGATCGTTTATATTTTTTGGAACAACACACAAAAGGTCATGCTAAAGTGTGAACTTGTGAGAAGCTGTCAACACATAAACTCAGAACGGGGATACATAAAAGCAAAAGCTTTATTAAAGGAGCAGTAGGCAGGTGCAGTTATGGTTTGACCCCAAAAAAATTGCAACAAAAGGTTTCTCAATAGTTTATTGTAGTATCAGGTGTACTTAATAACATATCAAAAGTCTGCCAAAGTCTGACCACTAGAAAGGTCCGATTTTCAAAATGGCCGCCGCCAGTCTCTAAAAATACCATTATTCCTTCATTATTCATCCTAGACAAGCAATCTTGGTGTCTAACCCCATGATTTGATTATCTAGAATTAAAATAAGCATATACAAATCATAGTGAAGTGATCGAAGTACAATTATGTAGAAAAATAATTGACATGAAAAAAAACAAAGAAAAACATTTCAAACATAATCTCCTTTTTCCACATGCCATAAAAAAAGATGTCACAATGCATGGGGAAATGAGGTTTCTCTCAATTCACATTCTGGTGATTTCTGGAGATTAATTTTTATACTAATGAGGAATAAATCAATTATTACTACGTGGTACTGTGAAATTAGTCTAAACAGGGCTGCCACGTGAAGGCTCAGTACCGCTAGCCCCTTTTTTATTTTATTTTAATTTATTTTTTTAGTTTTTTTGTGTTTTTTTTCTTTTTTGTTTTTTTTTGTGTTTTTTGTGATTTTTTTTTTACCGTCTTACTTATATTTTTTCATTTCCTTTTTTCCACTCCGGAGTAACAATTAGTCATCATCACACTCTTCCTCCCATAATGCTTGATTATGTGGATTCTCACAATTTTCCACTTGGCATGATCCACAGGCAGGCATGCAGGGCAGTCCATATCTTCTACAACTACAACGTTGTGTACGGCAAGCCGTTGGGCAATTACAGTGGACCATCTGCAAGAGGTTCTCTGGGGCAGCAGCTTTTTTTGTCATAACTGGCAGAAAACGATTGTCCTCCAATTTCCATCCCCAATCAACAGGATTCATATCACTATCCATTTCAGTCCACACCATGATCTGGTAATAAACTCTTTGGCAATGATATTTCGTTGAGGACTCTGTAGGAGGGAGATGTTCTGGGGTAACAAATGCCTTCGCAGACACAATTTTCTTGCTGAGAAGATTGTAGCGCAAAGATGCAAGTGCATCGGTATTCTTGCCACCAAACATGACTGCCATCGCCTTGCTCCCAAGGTCCTCTATGGCAGCTTTTGCTTGCTTTGGTAGTGCAAATCCATTCGCACATGCCTGGATGGTCGTTTCCCCATTCACAAGTTTCTGGAAAGCAGTTTTCTTCCCAACACCAAAAATGCGTGATGTTGTATCACAGCCTGTGAAGGCATGAACAAACATCAACTGACAACACAAGTCTTTACCCAGGACCTTTTGCATCTCGCTGATGTCATACACCTTGGGTACTTTTGACTTATCTGAACGAAAATAAAGGCCTCTATTGCTCGTCTCACCATAGTAGAGAAGAAGAACAAGTAAATCTGTATCTTCCCCTATCAAGGTTGTCGGCTGATGTTGTGACGCTTGGACTGCAGCCTTGACAATGTCCACATCTGCATCCCCTGGTGCATTGATGACAGTACAGCCCTTCTTCTGCAGTTCCTCAGTGACAAGAAGAATAAGCCCTTGTTTGTTACTGGATCTGGATAGGAAGTCATCCTTTCTTCCCACAAACTCAGTATTTGCATCCAAGCTAATAACCGGGTGTGCATATTGCCCGCGCCGCTGATGTGTATTGTCTTTGATAGAAGGACCTTCACTATAACCATCAAAGACAACAGTTGCTTTACCATAATGCTTTATCGTAAAGTCTGCATATGACTGTGCAATGGCACCATAACTGTCACCCCTCTTCCATGGCAAGCGATGAATCAGGGAGCCACCATCAAGGACATACTGTTCAGTTGGTGGGATAGAATCCAGGACACTTTTCTTTGACTTCTTGCCTGTAAATTCAGCGACAGCCTGTGCCAGTTGGGGCTTGTCGGCTTTACGGAAGATTTCTTTGGCTTCGAACAGTGCTGCAGGGAATGGACTGAGCTCATAGCCCATGACATCTTCAAGTGAAAGTTGTCCTGTTTTTGACATAATCAGAAAACGTTGGAACAACAGAGCAGGATCAATGGTTCGGTCTTGGGTGATTTTGATGCTGCAATCATCTGCAAGAGTTTTTGCCATGTCATTGCGTTTGAATGAGATTCCAAAAACTGGTTTCCCAACAATTTTCCCAATGATCTCATTCCCAACAGACTCAAACTCGTGAACATTGACATCAGGTTTGGCGACAACACCGGTAACAATGTTTCTCAAAGCTGGTTCTTGAGAGAATGGTTTGCAAAAGGAAAGTTTTTCCTTCATTCTCTCCAGGTCAGCGTGATCTCGTTTGATCCTTGCCTCTGTCGATTCCTTGTGTTGCTCACTGGTCGTGTAGGTCAGCTCATTGAATTCCTGCATGGCATCGTTGTACTCGGACATGATGGGTGTGGACATGGTCCACCAATAGGGCAAATACAAAATATTGGATTTCATAATTATGTAAGTGTATCTCTGCAGTTTGGACAAGACCAGTGGATTCCCAGGCCTCATAAATATAGGATTAGACACCAAAATTACTTGTCTAGGGTATATAATAAAGGAGCTATACACATTTTAGGGTGATTTTGACCATCTGGGACGCCATCTTGAAAATGACACCTTTCTAGTGGTCAGACTTTGGCAGACTTTTAGTATGTTATTAAGGACACCTAATACTACAGAAAACTGTTGAAAAACCTTTTGTTGCAATTTTTTTGGGGTAAGGTGCTTTTTTTTCATATCTGCACCCGCCTACAGTTCGGTAATGAACAAAAGGTGGCCTCTGCTTACATGGATAAAGCCCTCTCGTGGCCTCCAATCAGAGCAGAGGACGTGAAGGCTCTGCAGGACTACAGTCTCTTCCTGAGAAGCTGCTGTAACTCCATGGAGGATGTGCAATATCTTTCAGATATGGATATGCCTTCCAACATGTTGTGTGTCATTAAAAAGCTTCCTTACAAATTGAGAGACAGATGGAGGAACCATGCTTGTGAGCTGCAGGAACGACACAAGCGGAGAGCTAAGCTCACAGACATTGCTAACTTCATTGAAAAGCAAGTGAAAATTCTGACTGATCCGGTGTTTGGCAACATACAAGACTCTGAATCAATAACCATAAATCGAGGATCAAACAAACCCAAGCTGCAACTTCGTCCTGGAAACAAGGAGAGTAGCTTTGCTACCACTGTAGGACCTGTGGAGAACAATTATCAGCCTGCAACGAAAGAAAGAGAAATTAAGCAAACGGGAAGAAAAGTCTGCATCTGCTGTGGAGGAGGACACACATTAGATGTATGTGTACAGATGGGAAGAATGCCACATCAACGGAAGATAGGCTTCTTAAAGGAAAATGGCATTTGTTTCGGCTGCTTGTGCACAGGGCACATCAGTAAAGACTGCAGGAAAAGGATCTCCTGCTCAAAGTGCAGCTTTAAACATCCCACCATACTTCACAAGGAACCCGTCAATGATTCCGAGCAGACAGAGAGGAGCCCAGAGCACGTTGACGGTACACTCGTGTCAAGTGGTCTTACAGGGGCTGGAGACCAGGACTGCAAACTGCCCATTGTGCCGGTCCAGGTCAAATCCAACAAAGGAACAAAAACTGTCATCACTTACGCTTTCCTGGACCAGGGGAGTACTGCTGTCTTCTGCACTGAAAGCTTAATGCACAAGCTCCACATCACAGGGAGGAAGGGACGCATTCTCCTTCGAACCATGGGCCAGGAGAAAGTCGTAAGCAGTAACATAGTGTCAGGACTGGAGGTCGCAGCACTGGAGGGGGACAATTTCTTTGAGCTACCAAGAGCTTACACACAAGAGTCCATGCCTGTACACAGAGAAAATATTCCAACTGAAAAGGATATTGAGCAATGGCCACATCTGAAACATATTCACTTACCTCAGATTGATGCAGGAATAGAGCTACTGATTGGAACCAATGTTCCTAAAGCGCTGGAACCACTGGAAGTGGTGTGTAGTGTGGATGATGGACCATATGCCATCCGAACCTTGCTGGGCTGGACTGTTAATGGTCCACTGACAGGAAACAGTGGAGAGACTGTTAGCTGGGAGCATCCACAAGTAACTGTCAACAGAGTTTCGGTTGTGAACCTGGACAATCTCTGGCAGCAACAGTTTAAGAATGACTTCTCTGAAAGTAGCATTGAAGAGCAACCGGGGATGTCAAAGGAAGACAAAAGGTTCCTGGAGTTTGTCACCAACTCAGCAAAACAGGTGGAGGGGCATTATCAGATTGCTTTACCTTTAAGGAACATAGATATCAGCATGCCAAATAACAAGAGAGTGGTTGAGCAACGTTTGTGTCATTTGAAAAGAAGGTTTCAGAAGGACTCAACGTTCCACACTGAATATAACACCTTTATAAACAACCTTCTGGCTAGAGGCTATGCTGAGAAGGTGCCAGAAGAGGAGCTGGACCGTGGTGATGGAAAAGTATGGTACATACCACACCACAGAGTTTACCATCCCACCAAAAGAAAGATCAGAGTTGTGTTTGACTGTGGAGGAAGATATCAAGGAACATCTCTGAATGCAGAACTTCTACAGGGCCCTGATCTTACTAGCTCTCTGATTGGAGTGGTGACCAGGTTTAGGAAGGAACCGGTTGTGATCATGGCCGACATTGAAGCTATGTTCCACCAGGTCCAGGTCCCTCCTCATGACAGAGACCTCTTAAGGTTCCTCTGGTGGCCTAAGGGGGATATTCAGCAACTACCTGCTGAGTATCGCATGAAGGTGCATCTGTTTGGAGCAACATCATCTCCCAGTTGTGCTAACTTCACTCTCAGAAAGTGTGCAGAGGACCACGGGCATTGCTACAGTGGATTTTCCCTGACAAAGTGGTTGAGTAACAGATCTGGAGTGCTCGAAGTCATCCCAGAGAGTCACAGAGCAAAAGACCATGAAGGAATATCTACCTCAGCTACAGGAGCGTCGAAGATGGACAGGAGTGAAGAGGAATCTGGTTGTGGGAGACCTTGTCATCATCATGGACAGCACGGTACCTCGTGGCCTGTGGGACGAGTGATACAAACCTTCCCAGACCGAAGAGGATTCGTCCACCAGGTGCGGATTAAAACCCGGAGCTGCCTGCCTGGATCGGCCGATCACAAAGGTTTGCCTGCTGCAGGAGGCTGAAGCCATCAGAGGATGCACCGGCTTCAGTTGTGACTTTTTTTTGATTTTTTTCTTCTATCCTTTGGACTGTTTGACTTTGACCATTGAGACTGTGGACTTTGAGTCATATGATTCAAGAAGAAAGAAGATTCGTTTGTGGATTATGGGTTGGACATTTTGAGTTTTAATGTTAAAATTATTGTCTAATTATGTCAGTAATTATTGAGATTAGTTCAATAATTAGGGGCTGGTGTGTAGGAGCCACATATTGATGTTTCATTTGTTTGATCTGGTTGTCACGGTGATGAAGGAAGTTTGGGTCACGTGGGTCATCACCGTAGCTTATATAAGGAATCAAATCACCTGCACTGGGGAGGAGAGAGGCGAGTTGGGTAGCCGTAATTTTTGTTGACCGCATCTTACTGATCACCCCGATTACACTTTGCAGTGTACACATTTAAAACCTATTAAGTGGATGTAATCGGGAGGCCGATGTGGCTGAGCTTCTGTCATTAAACGCCATAAAAACGTATCTCGGACTCAGCGTGCTTCTATGTCAGCAGCAGCGCGTCATAAATATACAGGACCCAACAAAAACTCTCAAGCGGCTCTTTTAAGTACAGGAAAGCCGCAATAGGTGTTTCTTCTGTTGTTGACCTGGCTGTGTCAGACCACTATTGTGTATTTTTTAATATCACCAGTTTCATCCAACTGAACTAAGAGGAAATGGCATATAAGCTTAGCATTTATTGACATTTTACATCACACCCCTGCGCAGTTTTTACCTGCATGGTGTGATTTTATTGGTGATCATTTTAACAGCAAACTGAAGTCATTCATTGACGCTGCAGCTCCATTTAAAAATAATACATTAAAAGCTAGAACTATACCACCATGGAGAAATGAGACGATCAAAAAATTGGAAAAGAACTGCAGAAAGAAAATGGAGAAAAACAAAATTAAGCATTGACTTGGATATTTTCAAGGAACAACTACACAATTACAACGCAGTAAAACTGGCAAGAACCCTCCATTTTTCAAACCTCATCACACAAAACAAAAGTAATTCTAAATTCCTTTTTAAAACAATCGATCTTTTAATAAACACAGATTTTATCAAATCCACCATATCAGCATCTGATGCTGCATGTGAGGATTTTGCAGACCACTTCAGAAGTAAGATCAATGCAATTAGATACAGCCTTTTATCCCAACAAAATTTTGATTTTAACAGATCTGAAGTGTTGTTTTTACCTGAGGAAACAGTCCTGTATATTGTTTTTCGGCACTACCTTGTTCTCTATAGCTGATATAACATGAATTACTCCTATGTCGGATCAATAAAGTTCTTATTTTTGCCATCTGAGAAAATTAAATATATTATATTTGGTGCCTAACTGTTTCCCAAGTATATTAGTGCGTGTGTGAATGAATAAATGAGACGTAAAACGTACATTTCTTTGTAGAAAGACGCTTTATGAAAATAAGTCCATGTACTTGTATTAGTTTACAGCAGAGTCTTGAACATCCAATATGGCGGCGACGTTGACGTATCGCAGCAGCTCCATGGGGCGGAGACGTCTATACGTCTATGACCTCTGACCTGTCCTGTGACCTCTGACCTCTGACCCTGCAGGCCGTCGTCTTCTACACGGAGAGTCTGCAGAGCTCCGACCTGCAGCTGCAGCTCAGCTCCTGCCTGGCCCTGAAGAGTCTGAGGGTGAGTAGAGACACCCATGGGTGAGTAGAGACACCCACGGGTGAGTAGAGACACCCACGGGTGAGTAGAGACACCCACGGGTGAGTAGAGACACCCACGGGTGAGTAAGAGACACCCACGGGTGAGTAGAGACACCCACGGGTGAGTAGAGACACCCACGAGTGATCAGAGACACCCACGGGTGAGAGACACCCACGGGTGAGAGACACCCACGGGTGATCAGAGACACCCACGGGTGAGTAGAGACACCCACGGGTGAGTAAGAGACACCCACGGGTGAGTAGAGACACCCACGGGGGAGTAGAGACACCCACGGGTGATCAGAGACACCCACGGGTGAGTAGAGACACCCACGGGTGATCAGAGACACCCACGGGTGAGTAAGAGACACCCACGGGTGAGTAAGAGACACCCACGGGTGAGTAGAGACACCCACGGGTGAGTAGAGACACCCATGGGTGAGTTCAGAGCAACCTGATCTCACAAAAAATCTGTGAAATGCCCACGACCTCTCACCACTATTTTCCGTGGCACCAGCATGGAAGTGGTATAATTCCGTGTGAGCACCACGGATATTGTACCTATGCGAAGTCAATGGGATCCGTTGTCGTGATATATACACGGAATTATACCACTTTCCGTGTTGGTGCCACGGAAAATAGTGGTGAGAGGTCGTGGGCATTTCACGGATTTTGGTGAGATCAGGTTGGTTCAGAGACACCCACGGGTGCAGCTTCCCCCCAGCACCCTCAGTTTACCCAGCATGCACCGTGTTTGTGATTGACAGGCGGTGGAGAGCGTGGAGCTCATCTCAGACCTGTGGAGGACGGAGGACGAAGATCTCCGCAGCGTTGCCAAGGAAACCGTCCTCTCCTTCGGTGACAGCTTCTCTCTCTTTTTTAATAATGTTTTTATTGAAAAAGCATATACATACCGGTATATGCATATGTACATATAGTATACAAGAAATATACATACATACACACACATGTAAACTTCAAATAAAAAGCAAATAGAATAGGAAATACTACAGTTAAATTATGAAGAAACTGATAATACTGGTTCCTCCTGCGTTCCAAACTACAACAACAGACACACTCATTTGGGTTGTACCTCTAAATTTGTAAAATAAGAAATAAAGGGTTGCCATTTGTGAAAAAACCTCTCCGTACATCCTCTCAATGTAGACTTAACTTTCTCCAGTTTTAAGAAAAACATGGAAATGGAAAGATATTTAGCAGATTTCAAAAGGAACAGTAAATAACGTCTCGCTAGTAAGGATGTATAAGATATATCCTTTTTTAAAGAATTTAGTGCAAGTAAGGCATCAGGAATTCCAAAAATAGAAATCAACGGGCTGCAGATTTACTTGATTTACTTGTCGAGAAAAAAGTCGAAATGTTGAGAAAAAATTTCGACTTTATTCACGAAATTTAGACTTTATTCTTGAAAGTGATGAAGAAATAAGTGGTTGTTGTTTAAAGGGGACCTATTATGGCATTTAATGTATATTTTAAACAGGCCTTGAATGTCTTAAAAACAATCTAAAGCTTGTTTATTCTACATAAATCAGAAATTCAGCCTGTGGGCCATGTCTCTAGTTTTACCGCTTCTAACCTCTTTTCTGTGCTTCATTCTGAGGGGGTGGGGGGGCTATGATAATGAGGCTCTGTGCTGATTGGCTGCCTGAATGACGTGTAGCAGGGGAGGGAACAAAGCCTCGCTCCGGCCAGAGCAGCGGCTCCGTACAAAAAGCGGAGTTTCTGCGACAAAATCAATTCCATTGCTTTATTTTTTTTTGTATTGGACTGTCCTAACTGGCCGTGAGTTTAATGGTTTCAGTGTGGACAGAGAGAGTTTAACAGTTTCAGTGAGGACAGAGAGAGTTTAACGGTTTCAGTGTGGACAGAGAGAGTTTAACAGTTTCAGTGAGGACAGAGAGAGTTTAACGGTTTCAGTGTGGACAGAGAGAGTTTAACGGTTTCAGTGTGGACAGAGAGAGTTTAATGGTTTCAGTGTGGACAGAGAGAGTTTAACGGTTTCAGTGTGGACAGAGAGAGTTTAACGGTTTCAGTGTGGACAGAGAGAGTTTAACAGTTTCAGTGAGGACAGAGAGAGTTTAACAGTTTCAGTGTGGACAGAGAGAGTTTAAGGGTTTCAGTGTGGACAGAGAGAGTTTAACAGTTTCAGTGTGGACAGAGAGAGTTTAACAGTTTCAGTGTGGACAGAGAGAGTTTAACGGTTTCAGTGTGGACAGAGAGAGTTTAATGGTTTCAGTGTGGACAGAGAGTTTAACGGTTTCAGTGTGGACAGAGAGAGTTTAACAGTTTCAGTGTGGACAGAGAGAGTTTAACGGTTTCAGTGTGGACAGAGAGAGTTTAACAGTTTCAGTGTGGACAGAGAGAGTTTAACAGTTTCAGTGTGGACAGAGAGAGTTTAACAGTTTCAGTGAGGACAGAGAGAGTTTAACGGTTTCAGTGTGGACAGAGAGAGTTTAACGGTTTCAGTGTGGACAGAGAGAGTTTAACAGTTTCAGTGTGGACAGAGAGAGTTTAACAGTTTCAGTGTGGACAGAGAGAGTTTAACAGTTTCAGTGTGGACAGAGAGAGTTTAACAGTTTCAGTGTGGACAGAGAGAGTTTAACAGTTTCAGTGTGGACAGAGAGCGTCCGATGTCACGTAGCTCGACGTAAAAGTCGGACGCTCTCATTCAGTTATGACACGGTGGAAACGGATCTTAAAGCCTGATTTACGGTTCTGCGTTAAATCGACGCGTACCCTACACCGTAGGCTCTGCGTTGGTGTAACGCGGAACCATAAATCAGCCTTTAGTTCCCTGAAGAGGGAACGGGTCACCTCGTCTTCACGCTAATTCACACAGGAAGATTTAATTGAATTGTACACCACAGTTACTCAGATTCCTCATCATTTCATATGTTACAAGAAATCACAACACTGAATTTTCACAGATTTTACAAACTTTATTGTTAAAAAAGAACATAAGTTGTATATAAATAACATTTATGCACTATTGCTGGCTCAAGGAAGGACCGTGCGTCTTCTGAATGTGTCGTTGAAGCTTCAGGTGCTTGGAAGATCTGAAACCATGAACAGAAGAAAAATGTATTACGGTACTAATAGAGGCCCCGGGGCCGCTCACCTGTCCGGTCCGTGAGCGGCTCCGGTGCTCCGGAGCTAAGCTAAATACTTAGCCCATGCAAAGATCATACTTGTAGACAAATATAAATAACATTAAAAAATTAACGTCACTTACTGCTGACTCGTGTGCAGTTGCCAGGTCCGTGCTGTGGGAACTGATCCTTTTATGAGGGTAAATGTCGATGCAAAACCTCATTTTAACTGTCCCTCACTGTTCAGCAGCCACCGCTTCTGAACAATGGCGGACGCTCCGGCCGGCGGAGTTAGTTGTGGGCGAGGTTTCAGCAGAGCAGGCCGGCCTATGGAAATCTGCTCCCGTCGTAACGACGGGAGCAGATTCTGAACGGCTCGTAGAAATCACATGACACTGGAAGATTCTGCAGGGCGGGGGTCACAGACCTTGCAGAAATTCATGGGATTTCATATCCCCTGTGCTGGCAGGGTGAGGGGAGACCACTTTATATATGTTAAAACAAGAAAAAACGTGTTTTTCATAATAGGTCCCCTTTAAAGGAACCAAAGAAGAGCTATGAATTTAAAGTGTCGTCTAAATTGATACCAGATCTTTAATGTATTAAGAACCACTTAGTTTTCCACGGAAGAGTATAAAGGCCATGCAGGAGAAAAAATAGTTGAGAGGGGAAGATTTTTTTTTATTATGCACTTCGAGAAAAAAGTCAATGCCGAGATTAATGTTGAAATACAATTTCAAGAATAAAGTCGAAATTTCGTGAATAAAGTCGAAATTTCGCCTTTTTTCTCAACATTTCAACTTTATTCGACTTTATTGTTGAAATTGTACTTCAACATTAATCTCGACATTTCGACTTTTTTCTCAACATTTCGATTTTTTTCTCGACATTTCGACTTTTTTCTGGACATTTCAACTTTTTTCTCTTCCTCCTAAAATATTATTCTTATTTTTCCCCTGCCTGACCCCAATACTCTTCCGTAGGTTTTCTCTTTCATTTAAAATATCTTATTTATTTATTTCAGGGATTATTTAACTTTTTTATCACATTTCTCTGCAGGTAAAAAGGGATACGGAGCTTTCCAGAAGATGGACCAGCTGTACGCCGAGATGGAGGAGGAGGTTTACAAGAACCTGGAGGAGGAAATCACGTTTCTATAACTCAGGTGATTCTACCTGGAATCACGCAGAGCTCTGGATGTGGAACCGACTCTAAACCAGGATAAAGTCCCCGAGCCGTGAACCGGAGCTGCTCCTGGATCTGATGAAGGCGACGTCTCTCCGGACGGATCTGCAGGCCCGAGGTCTCCGGGTTCAACCTGAGGAACTTTATTATCCTGGATCTGGTTCAAAGACGTTTTCTTCTGCATTTATCTGTTTGTTCGTGTGCAAATCTGACTGTTTGACCTTCTTCCTACAGGCATTACTTGGTTTTCATGTAAAATGAAGGATAAATATATATTTTCACCTCACGCACTGTTTCATATCTGTGAGTTAATGTGCACAATACGACGTAAATGTCACGTCAACGGTGTAAGAAAGTTAAATAACGTCATATTTTAGCTGGAAAACAGCGGAAAGAGGGAACATTCCCACAAAGTGTGTCGAGTTTATGGTTTTCACTCTTAAATTAGTAAATATTTGGGTCATAAAGCTCAAAGTGAAAAAAATAAATAAAGAAAATGAAACTGAAAGTGAAAAAAATGAATAAATAAAACTCAAAGTGAAAAAAAAAATAAAGCTCAAAGTGAAAAGAATTAATAAAGAATAAATAAATAAAGCTCAAAGTGAAAAAAATAAATAAATAAAGCTCAAAGTGAAAAGAATTAATAAAGAATAAATAAATAAATAAAACTCAAAGTGAAAAAAATAAATAAAGCTCAAAGTGAAAAGAATAAATAAAGCTCAAAGCGAATAAAAACATACAAATGAAAATAACTCAAAGTGAAAATATATAAAACTCAAAGTGAAAAAAATAAACAAAAAAAATACAAAAAAATAACTAAGTGAAAAAAATAAATAAAAATAAATAAAAGTGCAAATAAATGAATAAAGCTCAAAGTGCCTTACAGATCAGGAATATTTAAAAATCTAATTAAAGTTAAACTTCTGAAACTCGATGCGTCAAAATCCTCAAAAACCTGCCTTACCCCACATTTTAAATTTTATTAAATAAATACCTTTTTAAACATATCACTTTATAACCACTTTAAAGTCTGAACCGCATATAAACAGCGTTCGGCTGCAGTTCCGCCGCGGCGCCGCCAGAGGGCGCCATAGAGCGGCCTGGTCGATGACGGAGACTTGTGTTGCACATTAAAAGTCTCTAATAGTCACTAAAGTCATTATTTATGTGGATTTTGCAGGTTTTCTGTGTTGCTACTTTGGTATCGTGACGGATGGAAGCGTCTGTGTGTGTTTGGTCATCACACAAAGATGAGAAGAAACCTAAAGGAAAACTGGATCAGAATCACGAGACAATTTGTTTTTCTTTCTTTGGCCTCATTCTGGTTAAATTATTTCACCTTTAAAAGGTTGTTTGTTGTGACGGACAGAAACACTAAAATCACTTGATTTTTGTTGTTTTTACACAAAAGCAGGTTTAAAACTTTTTTGTTTTATGATATCCACTCATAAATAAAAATGTAGTTTCTTCAGGTTAAAAAAACAAACCAAAAAAAAGTTTTAATAAAAAAGTTTAAGAAACAAAAGGTTTAAGAGCTTAAAAAAAACAACACAATAATGCCAGATATATCTTATGACATATTTATAATAATATCTTATTTATAATAATCTAACAAGATAAAACCAAAATATCAATAACTATTAGTGATAAACAGCATAATTATGTTGTAATTAAATTTTTTGGAATCCATGTCTGTATTCGTCTGATAACAAAAGCCACATCTATGTGATTATTTTATAGGTTTTTACACAAAAACGAATAAAAAGAGGGCCAATAACTTTTGTAAATGACGACATAAAATGCTCTAAAACGATGATCTACCAGCTTTGGGACATTTACAGTATTTTCTATAAGCCGCTATTTTTTTTCATAGGTTTTCAACCATGCAGCTTATACAAAGGTGCGAGTATTCTGTGGATTTTTCTTCCACCGCTCGGGGCGCTCTAACCGGAATTAGAATCAAAACTAAGACAAAATAAATGCAAAGAAGAATCTTCTTTAGCAGATAGAAGTAGGTAGAGCAGATTTCAAACAGATAAATAGATAAAAAAATACAGGTTATTTTCTCTTGGTTCTTGGGTATTTATTTATTCCCAGCACAGCGACTGATTGTCCAGAGTCGTGTGCTGCTTGTGGTCAGTTCAGCCCCTGCCCTTTGGGGTGGGAATCCCCTCCAGCATCACTTCAGCACAGTTAAGCCCCGCCCCTTTAACAGCATGGCAGTTCCCCCCTCCCCTCCTTCTCCAGTGTATCTCCTCCTCGTCCTCCTCTTCCTCCTCCTCCTCCCCCGGCACCCCTAGGTGCCGACGATGGCCGGGTCGTGCGCGGCGGCCGGCAGCAGCGCGCCGGCGTCCTGGCAGTGGTACAGGAAGCAGTTTCCCCAGCAGCTGTAGCAGACGAGGAAGAGCGCGGCCAGGAACACCAAGGCACAGATGGTGCAGGGCTTCCGCTCCAGCAGGAAGCTGAGCAGGTAGAAGCCCATGAACATGGAGTGGTTGAACCACAGCGCCGGGTTCAGCGGCTTGGGGATGAGCAGCACCGGCAGCAGCCACTGCAGGCAGTACATGGTGGTTGGATGGCGCTGGCGCGGCGGCTGCCTGGCTCGGGGGACGAGGTCAAAGGTCGTGGTCTCAGAGTCTCAGACGCCGGCGGGTCACGGGGATCAGCGGTTCTACCCCACGGAGCTGGGATGGAGCCCGAAGAGATGGAAGCAGCCAGACGTCGCCGTCGTCAGGTCATGCCTGGAGACCAGAGAGAAGAGAGAGAAGACATGGGTGTTAATTAAATCTTTTCTCATGTAGCCCCTTTTCCACCAAACCGGTTCCAGGGCTGGTTCTGGTTCAACTGGGGAACCAGCTGAGAACCGGTCTATATTTCTATAAATGACATAAATCCAAAGACACCAAAGTCACCCTAAAAAAAAAAAGAGTTTTCTTCTCCTAATGAGCCTCTCGTAACCGACCCGTCCTCCCAAACCAGCCTCTATTTCAGAATCAGAATCAGAATCATCTTTGTTGGCCAGGTTCGAACATTGTCCAACAAGGAATTTGACTCCGGTTATTTCGCTCTTTAGGCAGTAAATAAACAAATGTGGTACTTGTTGACATATATACAAATAAACAACTAAGGTGCAGCAGTTTGAGGTAGAGAAAAATGACAGCTCTGAATAAAATAACATATATACAATTATACAAAACAAATTGGCGGTGGGTTTTTCCTACACGGACTCGTCACCTTCCCGGATCAGGCCGATGACTGTGGTGTCATCCGCGTACTTCAGGAGCTTAACAGAAGAGCCCCCTGAGGTGCAGTCATTTGTATAGAGGGAGAAGAGCAGTGGCGAGAGGACGCACCCCTGGGGGGCGCCAGTGCTGATGGTGCGGGTGCTGGATGTGATGCTCCCCAACCTCACCTGCTGCCTCCTGACACTCAGGAAGCTGGTAATCCACTGACAGGTGGAGGCAGGCACTGTGAGCTGGGTGAGCTTCTGGTGGAGGATTTCAAGGAGTGATGGTGTTGAATGCCGAGCTGAAGTCCACGAACAGGATCCTCACGTGCGTCCCTGGGGTGTCGAGGTGACGCAGGATGTGGTGCAGTCCGATGTTGACTGCGTCATCCACCGACCTGTTTGCCCGGTAGGCAAACTGCAGGGGGTCGAGCAGGGAGCCTGTGGTGTCCTTCAGGTGGCTCAACACCAGCCGCTCAAAGGATTTCATGACCCCAGATGTCAGGGCAACAGGCCTGTAGTCATTTAGTCCTGTGATGGTGGGTTTCTTGGGGACTGGGATGATGGTGGAGCTTTTGAGGCATGAGAGACAGATGTAGGGCGGGTTGGCTGTGGTGAGGTGTGAATATACGGGAAGCTGGGGGGGAGGGGGGTGATGGTGGAGCAGCTGGGGGAGGTGTGGGTGTGATTGTGGTTTGCTGCTGGCCGCATCTTCGAACCTGCAGTAAAAACGGTTCAGTTGGTTCGCGAGCCTGAGGCTGCCTGCAGGGCGTGGAGCTGTTCTTCTGAACCCGGGTGATGTTCTGCAGATGTTCTTCTGAACCCGGTGATGTTCTGCAGATGTTTTTCTGAATCCGGTGATGTTCTGCAGATGTTCTTCTGAACCCGGGTGATGTTCTGCAGATGTTCTTCTGAACCCGGGTGATGTTCTGCAGACCTCTCCACACAGAAGAGGGGGTCAGGGTTGGCAGAGCGGCGACTCTGCAGTCTTTCTCTGTAGCTCCTCTTTGCTCTTCTGATCTCCCTCGTCAGCGTGTTCTTGGCCTGATTGAACAGGGCTCAATCATCGCTTCTGTAGGCCTCCTCCTTGGCTCCATCACCTTCTGTAGGCCTCCTCCTTGGCTCCATCACCTTCTGTAGGCCTCCTCTCTGGCTCCATCACCTTCTGTATGCCTCCTCCTTGGCTCCATCACCTTCTGTAGGCCTCCTCTCTGGCTCCATCACCACCTCTGTAGGCCTCCTCCTTGGCTCCATCACCTTCTGTAGGCCTCCTCCATGGCTCCATCACCACCTCTGTAGGCCTCCTTCTTGGCTCCATCACCTTCTGTAGGCCTCCTCCTTGGCTCCATCACCGCTTCTGTAGGCCTCCTCCTTGGCTCCATCACCGCTTCTGTAGGCCTCCTCCTTGGCTCCATCACCGCTTCTGTAGGCCTCCTCCTTGGCTCCATCACCGCTTCTGTAGGCCTCCTCCTTGGCTCCATCACCGCTTCTGTAGGCCTCCTCCTTGGCTCGGCGCAGCTTCCTGAGGTTCGGTGTGAACCAGGGCTTGTTGTTGTTGTATGTGCATAAGGTCTTAGTCTGAACACACATGTCCTCACAATAACTGATATAGGATGTCACAGTGTCCGTAAGTTCATGCAGATCTGAGGCAACAGCTTCAAAAACACTCCAGTCCGTGCAGTCAAAGCAGGCCTGAAGCTTCAGCTTTGACTTCTCTGTCCACTTCTTCACAGTACTCACTAAAGGCTTAGAGGTTTATCAAAATGAATCAATCAAAATGGGGGAACCTCTCAGAGTGAGGCCTCAGAGCTGGGCCTTAAAGTTTAAATGAAAGCTTCCCGTGTTCACATATGACTGTGGCCCAACACCTGCTGCGTTTCAGTGTTGTAGTCCAGTCACTGAGCGCCAAGTCCAGACCCGACCCCAGACCCCAGTCCAGATGACATTCAGCTTTTTAAACATGTTCAAATCCCAACGCGTACATAGATAGCTAACCCATGTAGCTGAGCTAGTCAGCGCACCACTTGATGGTTCAATTCAATTCAATTCAATTCAAAACACTTTATTTGTCCCCGAGGGGCAATTTAAAAGGCATAAGGAGCAGCATTAAAAGACAACATACATACATACATACATACATACATAGGGTGTGCAGTTAAAAATATCCAAGCTACTGCCAGTAAAAGTGCTTTGTGCTTACTGTTAAAAGTGCTATGTGGATTAAATCAGTCGCCGTTGAGACAGGGAGGGGTCGTCGTTTAAGAGCTTGACTGCTCTGGGGACAAAGGTGGCCCTCCTCCTCTGTGTTCTGCAGCGTGGACATCGCAGCCTGCGACCTGATGGGAGCCACTCGAACATTGAGTGAAGTGCATGTGCGGGGTCGTGCAGGATCCTGTGAGCAGAGCGGAAGGTTTGTTGGTCGCAAAAAGCAGACAAAGCTCTAACAGGGTGTCCAATGATTTTAGAGCAGACTTTCGTGATGCTGAGTAGGTGTGACCGATCTTGCAGGGTGATGGAGTGAAACCAGGAGATGAATGAGAATATTAGGATACTCTCAATGAATGCGTGGTAGAAGGTCAGGAGAATGTCTTTGTTCACACCAAATGATGTCAATTTCCTGAGCAGATATTGTCTCTGATGACACTTCCTAATGATCTCCTCAATGTTAGAGGAAAACTTCAGGAGGCCATCGAAGATTGTGCCCAAGTATCTGTACTCCTCCACCACCTCCACCGGCTCCCCCCGGATGATGGTAGTGACGGCCTCTGCCAGTTGTCTCTGCTTGCTGGAGAATGTTATAATCAGCTCTTTGGTCTTAGTTGAGTTCAGCTGGAGACAAGCACCCTCGCACCAGGTGATAAAGTCCTGAAGAACAGAGCTGTGGTGTAGGTTGGGGGCAGAGAGCAGAGAGAGCAGGACTGTGTCATCGGCAAATTTTACCAGATGACAATTTGGCTGAGTGGACCTACAGTCATCGGTGTAAAGGATGTAAAGCAGAGGCGATAGGACACAGCCCTGTGGGGAGCCGGTGGAGGTGTGGACAACGTTAGAAAAGGAGCCATTAACAAGCACCCTCTGTGACCGGTTGGTTAAAAAGTCAATAATCCACATGGTGAGCTGGTAATCCAGATTGAAGCGGGTTATTAACTTCTCTGCAAGGATGTGTGGCTGCATGGTGTTGAAAGCAGAAGAGAAGTCCGCAAACAGGAGCCTGGCGATGGTGTTGGGGGTCTCCAGATGTGTGTGGATGGTCTCCAAGATAAATATCTTGGCGTCGTCCACTCCCCGGCCGGCCCTGTATGCGAACTGCAGCGGATCCATCAAGGGCTCAACGTACTGTGTGATGGAGTTTTTGACAATCCTCTCCATCGCTTTCATTACCAGAGAGGTCAAGGCCACCGGCCTCAGGTCGTTTAAAACTTTGGTGGGGCCCTTCTTGGGAATGGGAATGATTGTGGAATGTTTCCATTTCAGAGGCACTGTGCTGCAGTTCATGGAGGTCTGGAACAGCTGCTGGAACACCTCCCCCAGCTGCTCAGCACAGTACTTCAGGGTCCGTCCACAGATGTTGTCAGGTCCAGTGGCAGTGTTGAGTTTTGTCCTCTTGAGGGCTCTCACCACCTCTTCCCTGCTGAAGGTGATGGATGGGTCATCAGGATGGACCGAGGAGATGAAGGTCTTTAGCTCTGCATTGTTGTCCCTTTCAAATCTTGAAAAGAATGAGTTGAGGTCATCTGGTAGAGATGTTGTGCTGCAGCCATCAACCTGGATGGGTTTGCGACTGGATGTTGTGCAGTTCACAGCTGCCATGTTCTTCAGGCCTTGCCAGGCAGAGCGGAGGTTCCCCTGGGTAAAGGAGACCTCCACTTTGTTCTTGTAATCCAGTTTGGCCTTTTTTATGGCACGTTTGACCTCTCGGCTGACCTCCTTCTTTTCCTCCTCTGAGCCAGTGAAGAAAATCCTTTTTTTCTTATTAAGTACTTGTTTAAGTTCTTTAGTGACCCAGGGTTTATTGTTGGGGAATATTGTGATGGTTTTGGTAGGGATTATACTGTCCACACAAAAGGAGATGTAATCAGTCACTGTGTCTACCTGCTCATCAATGTTATTAGAGGACAGTAAACAATTCCAGTCAGTGGTTTCAAAACAGCCCTGTAGCCTGTCAACGCTGTCTGGAGTCCATTGTTTGATGTTCTTGGTTATTTTGTCTGTCCTCTTGACAACAGGTAGATAAGCTGGAGCAAGCAGAATTCCGTTATGGTCTGCAGAGCCTAGGGGGGGGAGGGGAACAGCTCTGTATGCACTAGGAATGGAACCATAGCATTTATCTAGTGTCTTTCCGAGTCGTGTGGGACAGTCAATGTACTGATAAAAACCTTTAAGGGTTTTGTCAAGTGGACAGTGGTTAAGGTCACCCATGATGAATTTGGGAGCATCTGGAGAAGCTGATTCTAGCCTGTTCAAAGTTTTCTTGACATGTTCAGTAGCAGCAGAAGCTTTCGCTTTGGGGTGAATGTAAACCAGGATGATAAAAATTTGTGGAAACTCCCGTGGAAGGTGGAATGGGCGAAGGGAAATAGCCAGCAGTTCAATGTCGGAGTTACACAACTCTTCCCTGACCACAACAGTTGAACACCAGAGTGAGTTGACATAGATGCAGACCCCCCCTCCATGATGCTTTCCAGTGAGTGCAGAGTCTCTGTCAAGCCTTGTGGGAGAGCCAAAGCCATCTATGTGCAGCGCATCATTACTGTCGTTTTCATTTAACCATGTCTCAGTAAAAGCTAGAATTGATGCTGTCCTATATTCATACATGTGATTGACATTGGCTTGCAGTTCGTCAGTCTTATTGCGGAGTGAGCGTACATTAGCTAGAATGACTGAGGGAAGTGTCCGGTGTTTCACTTTTCCACGCTTCAGTCTAGCTCTAACTCCAGCTTTTTTCTTCCCCCTCCGTGTTACCTTCTTTTTATGGTGTAGCGTGTCCGAATGACCAGGAGAATGTTTACGTTGTATCAGCTCCGGTAGCTCCTCGGTGAAGACAACTTGGTCGGACTGCAACCGCAGCTGCAGAAGCATGTCCCTGGAGTATGTAATCCGTTGTACGTCCGGAAGACTGTATCCACTTGATAGGCAGAAAACGTAGTCCATGAGGTCCAGCAGGAACACCACAATCCACAGGATTCTAGTACAATCCATCGTGCTGTAGTGTAGGAGCTAGTGCTAGCCAGCACTAGCCTTGTTAGCTTCCGTGCTACAAACGGCCTCCAACAACACACGGCAAACTCCACACAGTCACTTAACACAGGCTCAGTAGTCCAAAACATAGGGGACAAGATGTAATTGGCAGTACGCATGAATAGTCCTTAAAAAACACCATAAAAACACTTAAAAAACACCATAAAACACATAAAAATAGCCGCTTGTTATGCCACCGGTCACCACACGAGCAGTGACCCGGAAGTCCGGGTTGGTAGTTCTGACATCTCTGCCAATGCTACATTAACCCTTACCGAGGCTAACACTGTTATCGTAACCCTGACACCAGCCCGTCACTCCTGTGGACGAACAGTGACAACAGCGAGTTTAAGTCTAGATGTGTCGAACACACAACTATTTTACTCAGAGGATATCAACAATAAGCTTTTTTTTTTTTTTTTTTAAACATAGATATGAGGGGGATCGGAGAGGGGGGGGCATCCACTTTAAGTCTGAAATGAAAACACACAACTGTTTTAAAAGAGCATACATCTTTTATGTTTGAAAAATAAATCAATCAGCCGATCAGTCGGTCATCTCAGGACGCTGACCAGTGGCGTCAATTCAGTCAAAGCTAAGGTATGGCAAGGTTACGAGTCTCAGAACTTAACTACAGTATCAATCAACATGCCCAGTATACTCATCACATAAGTCTTCTATGTAGCTTATCTGTGTTGTCAAGAAAATTTGAACTTTTTCAAATGCAGCCAACTCACATCCTGCTAACTATGAACACTACACTTAAGGCTGATTTATGGTTCCGCATTACACACACGAAGAGCCTACGGGGTAGGGTATGCGTCGCCGCGTACCCTACGCCGTAGGCTACGCCGTCGATTTAACGCAGAACCATAATTCAGGCTTTACGTGCTGATAACGCAATACACATCCGTTTCGGCGTTTTCGGTCAGACGTGGTATTTCTACATAGCTTTGCTTGTCACACACCAGTCATCAATATTTACAGGATTGTCTGAGACAACGGTCCCGTCACCAGTCACATGATCAATCATCATTATCAATCATCATGAGTTACTGTTAGATCATAATCCAGAAGCATCTTTCCTGGATTCACGTTCACAGATGAGCCAACATTTTAATCTGGAACTGAAACGCTGAGACATGCTGGAGCTAAACGAGTCACGGTCAGAGTCCACAAGTCAGACAAGAACGTCAAATGCAAACGAGGCGGACGATGATACGACCCCCTCGTCTCAGGGTTCAGGGTCTGGTCCCGGCACCTGACCTGCCCAACTTGGTATTGTCACGGAAGCCTTGAATGTCAGGATCTCCAGTGGGTCTGAGCTCCGGGTGTACACGTAAGGAAACATCACACCCGTGAACGTGTGCGTGAAGGTGTGCATGACTGGTTCTGTTTCAAGATCCAAGAACGACAGCTCCCCCTCCTCGAAGTCCAGATGAACTATGATCTTGTGGGGCTCCCCCACCTGCAGGTCTTGCGCCGAGCCCGATCCAGCCAACGCCTTGTATCTACCGTCGTTGAGTGAAATCCTCCACCGCCGCAGTTCCGTTGTGTCGCCACCATCGGCTTCCAGTATTCCCACCTCCCAGTCTGCGTTGCCTCCAACATCCACTATCCAAGTATGAATCCCTGACTTCACCCCCTCAGAGCCCAGGATGGTGCCGGGGAACCTGGTCCTCTCTGGGTTGCTCGGCAGATCTCGCAACCCCACGAATTTGACGTTCAGCAGGTCGTCAGACACGAGGAGCTCTGGGTCGGCGGTGTTTGGATCCAGGATCACGGGACTGTAGCCCAACATGTTCTTCATCTTATTCCAGATGTTGAAGGTCAGGTTGCCCAGATGTTTGGCCACATCTATTAAAGCCCCTGGAACCGGCTCCGGGTCCTGCAGAACCGGGCCCTGCCTCACCCTCCCGGTCGCCACCTCGCGGTTGAGCAGCAGCGAAACGTCTCCGGCTCTCAGCTCCGTCTCCGTCGCTCTGATCGTGTCTGAAAGAGCGTCCATGTCCCGGGTCAGAGCCTCCACCTTCTCCTTCATCGCCCGACTCTTCTGCTCCTCCTCCTCCCACAGTGCCTCCACCCTGGCTTTTTCTTCCTGATCCAGGAACTGGTGAAGCGTCTGAAACTCCTGCCGGATTTTATTCTCGGTTTCCCGGGCCTGGACCGGGAGGTAGTCTGCCGTGTAGATGCAGTCCCCCGTCACCTGCTGGAAGATCGTCAGCTTCTCCCAGAGGGGTGTCAGGTCTCTCTGCAGCTCCTGGCGGATATCCTGGGCTGCCTCGTCGATGGGTCTGAACCGGTGGTTGCTGTGAGTCCTGGAGTCCCGGCAGACCAAGCAGATCAGCTCCTGGTGGTCCAGACAGAAGAGCTGGAGCTTCTCACCATGCAGGCTGCACATGTGCTCAGACCCTGCTGCCGCCCGCCGCTCCCCGTCCCTCAGAAAGGCCTCGCACAGGTTCTTCAGTGCCAGGTTGCGAGGAGGGTCGGTCCTCGATGACTTCCTCTGGCAGCACGGACACTTCTGGAGGCAGGCCCGGCAGAAGCTGTGGCTGCACGACAGGACGACCGGGTCTTTGAAAATTTCCTGGCAAACGGGACACAAGAGGTCTTCCTCCGAGTTGGAGGCCATGTTCTCTCCGAGCGGCGCTGACGGTTCAGACTGTAAGTTACTTTCACTTCTGAGGATTTCTGATGTCTGAGGGCGTTGTCAGTCAAGAATCCGGACCGACTGGTTTCCTGGCGGAGTTAGAGTGGGCAGAGCTTCATGCAAACTCCAGTATGTGTGTGTGTGTGTGTGTGTGTGTGTGTGTGTGTGTGTGTGTGTGTGTGTGTGTGTGTGTGTGTGTGTGTGTGTGTGTGTGTGTGTGTGTGTGTTTGTGTGTGTGTGCCTTATCTCACTTTACCAGACTACTCCAGCGTGAACCAGTTTTTTCACATCACTGGTTATTTTATAAACAGGTGAAGAAAGGAGCTGAGTTGTCAACTGATCACCACCTAGTGGTGAGTTGGATGCGCTGGCGGAGGAGGAGGCTGGACAGACCGCCCGCAGACCCAAACGGATTGTGAGGGTCTGTTGGGAACGTCTGGCTGAGCCCTCTGTCAGGGACTGCCTCCATTGTCGACGCGGCAGCTCGGAGTTGTGGACGCAAGGTCTGAGTTTTTGCCTCCAGGAACGCCCGAGCCGCAGCTCGCTTGGCCTGCCGGTGCCTATCGACTGCGTCAGGAGTCCCACAGGCCAACATAGCCCGGTAGGACTCCTTCTTCAGTCTGACGGCATCCTGTACTTCCGGTGTCCACCACCGGGTTCTAGGATTGCCGCCACGACAGGCACCGGAGACCTTGCGTCCACAACTTTGAGTCGCTGCGTCGATAATGGAGGCAGAGAACATGGTCCACTCGGACTCAATGTCCCCCGCCTCCCCCGGGATCTGAGAGAAGCTCTCTCGGAGGTGGGAGTTGAAGATGTCCCTGACAGAGGGCTCGGCCAGACGTTCCCAACAGACCCTCACAATCCGTTTGGGCCTGCCCGGTCTGTCCAACCTCCTCCTCCGCCAGCGCATCCAACTCACCACCAGGTGGTGATCAGTTGACAGCTCAGCCCCTCTCTTCACCCAAGTGTCCAAGACATACGGCCGAAGGTCAGGTGAAACGACAAAGTCGATCATTGACCTCCGGCCTAGGGTGTCCTGGTGCCACGTGCACTGATGGACACCCTTATGCTTGAACATGGTGTTCGTTATGGACAAACTGTGACTAGCACAGAAGTCCAACAACAAAACACCACTCGGGTTCAGATCGGGGAGGCCGTTCCTCCCAATCACGCCTCTCCATGTATCACTGTCATTGCCCACGTGAGCGTTGAAGTCCCCCAGTAGAACAATGGAGTCCCCAGTTGGAGCAGTATCAAGTACCCCTCCCAGAGACTCCAAGAAGGCCGGGTACTCTGCACTGCGGTTCGGCCCACCACAAACAACAGTGAGAGACCTTTTCCCGACCCGAAGGCGCAGGGAAGCGACCCTCTCATTCACCGGGGTGAACTCCAACACATGGCGACTGAGCTGAGGGGCTATAACCAAGCCCACACCAGCCCGCCGCCTCTCACCCTGGGCAACTCCAGAGTAGTGGAGGGTCCAGCCCCCTTCAAGGAGCTGGTTCCAGAGCCCAAGCCATGTGTGGAGGTGAGCCCGACTATCTCAAGCCGGTATCTCTCAACCTCACGCACAAGCTCTGGCTCCTTCCCCCCCAGCGAGGTGACATTCCATGTCCCCACTGTGAGGGTTTTGGTCCAGGAATTGGGTCGTCGAGGCCACGACTGCTACCCAGCCCACATGGCACCGGCTTGTCAGGGTCCTTCCTGCGGCCCTGAGGTTCTCCGGGAGGCTGTTCCACAATCGGGGCCATAATAACTGAATGCCTGGTTCTAACTTTTGGTATCGTTAAAAGGCACCGGAGGACCTCAGGGTCCACGAGGGTCGATAGGGTAAAAGTAGTGCAGACAAATAAGAAGGCCCAAGACCATTAAGATACATAAAAACTAGTAAAAGAACCTTAAAATTGATCCTGAAGCGCACGGGGAGCCAATGCAGCGAATTTAAAACAGGTGTAATGTGCTCCCGCCCTCTGGTCCTCGTCAGCACCCGTGCGGCTGAATTCTGTAATAGTTGTAGGTTGTACATGTTCTTTTTGGGAAGACCAGAGAGCAGGGCGTTACAATAATCTAAACGACATGAGATAAAAGCATTAGCACCTCCATACTGGCCTGAGAGAGAAACGGGCGAGTCTGGCTATGTTCTTAAGATGGTAAAAACCTATCTTTGTTATGTTTTTAATATGTGGAATAAAAGTGAGCTCAGAGTCAAAAATCACGCCCAGATTTGTAACTGATTTTGAGGGTTTAAAATCCTGTAACTTTGGTAAAAGGTTCTCTCTCTGGCCTTCAGGATCGATGACTAAGACCTCCGTTTTGCCCTGGTTGAGCTGTAGGAAGTTTGCTGCCATCCATGACTTGATGTCTAAAATACAGTTAAAAAGGGCATCAATTGGCCCAGTGTCATCAGGAGACACGGCGATGTACAGTTGTGTATCGTCAGCGTAACTATGGAAGCTGATGCCGTGTCTCCTGATGACGTCCCCAAGGGGCAGGATGTACAGATTAAAAAGAGTTGGACCTAAAATTGACCCTTGGGGAACCCCACACCTTATCTTATAGGTTCCTGAGGAATATGTATCCATATTTACGAAAAAACGTTGATCAGTGAGGTAGGACGTGAACCAGTTAAGAGCAGTACCAGAGACGCCGACCAGGTTCCTTAGTCTATTTAATAAAATGTGATGTGATGACATGCAAGAAACAAGTCTGGTAAAGTGAGACAAAACACACACAAACACACACACACACACACACACACACACACACACACACACACACACACACACACACAGCAGTTTGCATGAAGCTCCACCCACTCTAACTCAACCAGGGAACCAGTCGGTCCGGATTCCTGACTGACGACGACGCCGTCAGACATCAGAGATCATCAGAAGTGAAAGTCACTGACAGTCTGAACCGTCAGCGTCGCCCGGAGAGAACTTGGCCTCCAGCTCAGAGGAAGACTGGGGTTGCTGGGGTTGTCCATGAGGACGAACCTCTGCAAACCCACAACATGAATGTGTTAAGCTTGAGCTTCTACGTGGAAGCAACCAGACCTGCAGAACCGACCACAAGGGTCCGGATCTGGACCTGAAGAACCGACCACAAGGGTCCGGATCAGGACCTGCACTTCCTCTGACTACAGGGATAGAGTTATAGGCGAAGGAACTGTAAGGTCTGGATCTGGTCCCTAGTGGTCAGTGTGGTTTTCTGTTTCAGAATTTGAGCTCCGGTTTTAATCACGTGACCAACAGTTTAGTGGATCAATGTTCTGCAACCTTTGAACACAGCAGCTGTAAATAAGTGATGTGAAAAAGCTGGTTCACATTGGAGTAGTGTTGTAAAGTGAGATAAGGCGCACACACACACACACACACACACACACACACACACACACACACACATACACACACACACACACATACACACACACACACACACACACACACACACACACACACACACACACACACACACACACACACACACACACACACACACACACACACACACACACACACACACACACACTGGAGTTTGCACTCCAACTCAACCAGGAAACTGTCAGTCCTCATTGCTGACTGACGACGCCCTCAGACATCAGAATCCAAAGTAACTGACAGTCTGAACCGCCAGCATCGCCGGGAGAGAACATGGCCTCCAGCTCGGAGGAAAACCTCTCGTGTCCCGTTTGCCAGGACATTTTCAAAGACCCGGTCATCCTGATGTGCAGCCACAGCTTCTGCCGGGCCTGCCTCCAGTCGTGGTGGGCGCAGCAGGAAACACAACCGTGTCCGTGTTGCAAGAGGAAGTCATCGAAGAGCGAGCCTCCTTGCAACCTGGCGCTGAAGAACCTGTGCGAGGCCTTTCTGCAGGACAAGGAGCGGCGAGCGGCAGCAGGGTCCGAGCACATGTGCAGCCAGCATGGTGAGAAGCTCAAGATCTTCTGTCTGGACCACCAGGAGCTGATCTGCTTGGTCTGTCGGGACTCCAAGACTCACAGCAACCACCGCTTCAGACCTATCGACGAGGCGGCCCAGGATCTCCGCCGGCGGCTGCAGAGAGGCCTGAAACCCCTCCGGAGGAAGCTGACGCTCTTTCAGCAGGTGAGGGGGGACTGCATCTCCACGGCAGAATACCTCCAGGTCCAGGCCCGGGACACCGAGAAGCAGATCCGGCAGGAGTTTCAGGAGCTTCACCAGTTCCTGGATCAGGAAGAGAAGGCGAGGGTGGAGGCGCTGAAGGAGGAAGAGGAGCAGAAGAGTCGGGCGATGAAGGATAAGGTGGAGGCTCTGACCCGGGACATGGACGCTCTTTCAGACACGATCAGAGCGAGGGAGACGGAGCTGAGAGACGGAGACGTCTCGCTGCTGCTCAACCACAAGGTACTGACCGGGAGGGTCAAGCAGGGCCCGGTTCTGCAGGACCCGGTGCCGGTTCCAGGGGCTTTGATAGATGTGGCCAAACATCTGGGCAACCTGACCTTCAACATCATGAATGAGATGAAGGACATGGTGAACTACAGTCCTGTGATCCTGGATCCAAACACCGCCGACCCAGAGCTCGTCGTGTCGGACGACCTGCTGAGCGTCACGTTCGGGGGGTCGCGAGATCTGCCGAGAAACCCGGAGAGGACCAGGTTCCCCGGCACCGTCCTGGGCTCCGAAGGGATGGAGTCAGGGACTCACGTGTGGATAGTGGATGTTGAAGGCAACGCTGACTGGGAGCTGGGAATGCTGGAAGACGATGGTGGCGACACAGCGGAGCCGCGGCGGTGGAGGATCTCACTCAAGGACGGTAGATACAAGGCGTTGGCTGGATCGGGCTCCGAGCAAGACCTGCAGGCGGGGGCGCCCCAGACGATCGGGGTTGGTCTGGACTTCGACAAGGGGAAGATGGTGTTTTTGGATGCTGAAACAAAGACAGCCATCCACACCTTCATGCACACGTTCACGGGCACGCTGTTTCCTTACATGTACACTCGGGGCTCAGAACCACTGGAGATCCTGCCACAAAGGTTGCCATGACGATTTAGGCGGGTCGGGACATCGTGGGGAGACCAGACCCTGAACCCTGAGACGAGTCAACATCCACTGGAAGGTCGTATCATCGTCTGGCTCGTTTGCATTTGACATTCTTGTCTGACTTGTTGACTCTGACTGGGACTCGTTCAGCTCCAGCGTGTCTCAGCGTTTCAGTTCCAGATTAAAATGTTGGCTGATCTGTGAACGTGAATCCAGGATCGATGCTTCTGGATGATGATCTAACAGTAACTCAGTGTTGTTGATAATGATGATTGATCATGTGATTGGTGACGGATCTTGGTCTCAGATAAATATTGATGACTGGTGTGTGATAAACAAGCAAAGCCACTCTATGTAGAAATACCACGTCTGACCTTATGGGGACAGCGATCATGAGAGGAAGTCGTGTTACAAGACAGGTCGGACCAGACGAGAGCTTGAAAAGCCTGTTTCCTTGTTTTCTCGTTTCCTTGTTTTCTCGTTTCTTTGTTTCCTTGTTTGCAGCTTTGTTGGAAGCGAGAGAAAGAACAGGTCTGGGAGGACGGTTGGGACACGCCCACCTTGTGTCAATCCCAGACCTGTTTTAGCTTAGCTGACCTGGCTGGTTGCCATGGAAACACTGTAACTATCAGAGCTACCCTGGGACAAAGGTTGGGTTGCAGTCGGGTCCGCCTCCCGGTGGCTGATTGGCTGGAAGTGTCCTGAGATGATCGGCTGATCGGCTGATTGATCCCCACTCACCAGTAGATCTAGATCTCCCCCACCTGGTCAGATGTGGTACTGCTACGAGAAGAGTCTTAAATGCTGCCGGTAAAACTTGGGGGTTGAGGGAAATAAAATCAATATAGAATTTTTTTATTTTTTAAACATAAAAGATGTATGCTCTTTAAAACTGCCGTAATAATATAATTTACCTTTTTTGTGAGATGAAATTCACTTTGACTTTAGACCGCAGGGAGTTATATATATATTTGGTATTTGGAGCTAATTGTTTTTGCACTGATTTATAAAGGTTGTGGATGAAATAAAATAAATGGAAACATCTTGATCAGGAGTATGTTGATTATCTTCAACTATCCAGCTAACAACAATAACAACTGATAACTGACTTCACGTGTGTTAATAGCTCAATTGTAACTAAGACAATTTCTTTAAACACGCATCATTATTTTGTTTGTATCAATCCACCTGTTTTATGTATCACAGTCTACAGGCCACCCAAGCCTCCTTCCTGTTTTATTCAAGAGTTTTCAGAATTTTTAACATCAATATATTCTGAATACCATTTTAATAACTGGTGATTTTAACATGTACATCGATGACAACAGGGATTATTATGCAAATGAGTTTTTAAATCTTCTTAACAGTATGGATTTTAAACACCATGTCACACAGCCTACCCACAACAGAGGACACACCTTAGATTTGATCATAATCTATGGCCTGTCGGCTGGTGGGTTCTCTGTTGTTGACCTGGCTGTGTCAGACCACTATTGTGTATTTTTTTTAATATCACCAGTTTTATCCAACGGGAAGTCCCAGTGAGAACTAAGAGGAAACGGCATATAAGCTTAGCATTTATTGACATTTTACATCACACCCCTGCGCAGTTTTTACCTGCATGGTGTGATTTTATTGGTGATCATTTTAACAGCAAACTGAAGTCAGCCATTGATACTGAAGCTCCATTTAAAAATAATACATTAAAAGCCAGAACTATACCACCATGGAGAAATGAGATGATTAAAAAATTGAAAAAGAACTGCAGAAAGAAAATGGAGAAAAACAAAATTAAGCATTGACTTGGATATTTTCAAGGAACAACTACACAATTACAACAACGCAGTAAAACTGGCAAGAACCCTCCATTTTTCAAACCTCATCACACAAAACAAAAGTAATTCTAAATTCCTTTTTAAAACAATCAATCTTTTAATAAACACAGATTTTAACAAATCCACCAGACCAGCATCTGATGCTGCATGCGAGGACTTTGCAGACCACTTCAGAAGTAAGATCAATGCTATTAGATCCAGCCTTTTATCCCAACAAAATTTAGATTTTAACAGATCTGAAGTGTTGTTTTTACCTGAGGAAACAGTCCTGTATATTGTTTTTCGGCACTACCTTGTTCTCTATAGCTGATATAACATGAATTACTCCTATGTCGGATCAATAAAGTTCTTATTTTTGCTGTCTGAGAAAATTAAATATATTATATTTGGTGCCTAACTGTTTCCCAAGTATATTAGTGCGTGTGTGAATGAATAAATGAGACGTAAAACGTACATTTCTTTGTAGAAAGGCGCTTTATCAAAATAAGTCCATTTACTTGTATTAGTTTACAGCGCAGTCTTGAACATCCAACATGGCGGCGACGTTGACGTATCGCAGCAGCTCCGTGGGGCGGATACGTCTATACGTCTATGACCTCTGACCCTGCAGGCCGTCGTCTTCTACACGGAGAGTCTGCAGAGCTCCGACCTGCAGCTGCAGCTCAGCTCCTGTCTGGCCCTGAAGAGTCTGAGGGTGAGTAGAGACACCCACGGGTGAGTAGAGACACCCACGGGTGAGTAGAGACACCCACGGGTGAGTAAGAGACACCCACGGGTGAGTAAGAGACACCCACGGGTGAGTAGAGACACCCACGGGTGAGTAGAGACACCCACGGGTGAGTAAGAGACACCCACGGGTGAGTAAGAGACACCCACGGGTGAGTAGAGACACCCACGGGTGAGTAGAGACACCCACAGGTGAGTAGAGACACCCACGGGTGAGTAGAGACACCCACGGGTGAGTAAGAGACACCCACGGGTGAGTAGAGACACCCACGGGTGAGTAGAGACACCCACGGGTGAGTAAGAGACACCCACGGGTGAGTAAGAGACACCCACGGGTGAGTAGAGACACCCACGGGTGAGTAGAGACACCCACGGGTGAGTAAGAGACACCCACGGGTGAGTAAGAGACACCCACGGGTGAGTAGAGACACCCACGGGTGAGTAGAGACACCCACGGGTGAGTAAGAGACACCCACGGGTGAGTAAGAGACACCCACGGGTGAGTAAGAGACACCCACGGGTGAGTAAGAGACACCCACGGGTGAGTAGAGACACCCACGGGTGAGTTCAGAGCAACCTGATCTCACAAAAATCCGTGAAATCCCCACGACCTCTCACCCGTATTTTCCGTGGCACCAGCATGGAAATGGTATAATTCCGTGTGAGCACCACGGATCTTGTATGCGAAGTCAATGGGATCCGTTGTCGTGATATATACACGGAATTATACCACTTTCCGTGTTGGTGCCACGGGAAATAGTGGTGAGAGGTCGTGGGCATTTCACAGATTTTTGTGAGATCAGGTTGGTTCAGAGACACCCATGGGTGAGTAGAGACACCCACGGGTGAGTAGAGACACCCGCGGGTGCAGCTTCTCCCCAGCACCCACAGTTTACCCAGCATGCACCGTGTTTGTGATTGACAGGCGGTGGAGAGCGTGGAGCTCATCTCAGACCTGTGGAGGACGGAGGACGAAGATCTCCGCAGCGTTGCCAAGGAAACCGTCCTCTCCTTCGGTGACAGCTTCTCTTTCTTTTCCTTTTCTTTTTTAATAATGTTTTTATTGAAAAAGAAAATTCTAGTCGCTTTCAACTTTTTTCTCGACATTTTTCTCGAAATTTTACTTCAACATTAATCTCGACATTTTGATTTTTGTCTCGACATTTCAACCTTTTTCTCGAAGTGCATAATGAAAAAAAAATATTCCTCCTCTAAAATATTATTCTTATTTTTCCCCTGCCTGGCCCCAATACTCTTCCGTAGGTTTTCTCTATCATTTAAAATATCTTATTTATTGTTTTCAGGGATTATTTAACTTTTTCATCACCCTTCTTTGCAGGTAAAAAGGGATACGGAGCTTTCCAGAAGATGGACCAGCTGTACGCCGAGATGGAGGAGGAGGTTTACAAGAACCTGGAGGAGGAAATCACATTTCTATAACTCAGGTGATGCGACCTGGAATCACGCAGAGCTCTGGATGTGGAACCGACTCTAAACCAGGATAAAGTCCCCGGGCCGTGAACCGGAGCTGCTCCTGGATCTGATGAAGGCGACGTCTCTCCGGACGGATCTGCAGGCCAGAGGTCTCCGGGTTCAACCTGAGAAACTTTATTATCCTGGATCTGGTTCAAAGACGTTTTCTTCTGCATTTATCTGTTTGTTCGTGTGCAAATCTGAATGTTTGACCTTCTTCCTACAGGCATTACTTTGGTTTTCATGTAAAATGAAGGATAAATATATATTTTCACCTCACGCACTGTTTCATATCTGTGAGTTAATGAATGTCCACAATACGACGTAAATGTCACGTCGAGGGTGTAAGAAAGTTAAATAACGTCATCTTTTAGCTGGAAAACAGCGGAAAGAGGGAACATTCCCACAAAGTTTGTCGAGTTTTTATGGTTTTCGCTCTTAAATTAGTAAATATTTGGGTCATAAAGCTCAAAGTGAAATAAATAAATACAAAATAAAACTGAAAGTGAAATGAATAAATAAATAAATAAAACTCAAAGTGAAAAAAAATAAAGCTAAAAGTGAAAAGAATTAATAAAGCTCAAAGTGAATAGAAAATACAAAAAATAAAAGTGCAAAAAATAGATAAAGCTCTAAGTGAATAAAACAATACCAAAAAATAACTAAAAGTGAAAAAAAATAATTTTAAACTCGAAGTGAAGAAAAAATAAAAGTGCAAATAAATGAATACAGATCAGGAATATTTTAAAAAAATTATTAAAGTTAAACTTCTGAGACTCGATGCGTCAAAATCATCAAAAACCGGCCTTTCACCAAATTTAACATTTTAATAAATAAATACCTTTATAACCACTTTAAAGTCTGAACCGCATATAAACAGCGTTTGGCTGCAGTTCCGCCGCGGCGCCGCCAGAGGGCGCCATAGAGCGGCCTGGTCGACAACGGAGACTTGTGTTGCACATTAAAAGTCTCTAATAGTCACTAAAGTCATTATTTATGTGGGTTTTGCAGGTTTTCTGAGTTGCGACTTTGGTATCGAGACGGATGGAAGCGTCTGTGTGTGTTTGTTTCGGTTGTTTTTTTAAATTAAAGTGAAATTCTAATCAGTTCCATTGGTGTTTGCTGCCCCCTGCTGGCCGCCCAGGTCATCACACAAAGATGAGAAGAAACTTAAAGGAAAACTGGATCAGAATCACGAGACGCTTTGTTTTTCTTTCTTTGGCCTCATTCTGGTTAAATTATTTCACCTTTAAAAAGTATGTTTGTTGTGACGGTCAGAAACACTAAAATCACTTGATTTTTGTTGTTTTTACACAAAAGCAGTTGTTTTGTTTATGATGATATCTACATTAATAAATACAGATTTAGTTTCTTCAGGTTTAAAATGAAAAAAAAAAACATCTTTAAAGTAAACAAAAAGGTATAAGAAAAAAAAAGTTAAAGGTTTAAGAGGTTTAAAAAAAAAAGAAAACATAACACAATAACACCAGATCTCATACATTATATTACCTATAATACCAAAATATAGATAACTAATAGTGATAAACAGCATAATTGTGTTGTAATTTAATTTTTTGGCCTCATTAATGAACCAATAAGATAAAGAAATATTGTCGTCTGAAACCAGGAGCCTCAACTATCTGGTTATTTTATAGGTCTTTACACAAAAGGAGGTTTAAAACTTTTTTGTTTTATGATGATATCCACATTCATAAATACAGATTTAGTTTCTTCAGGTTTACAATAAAAAAAGTAAACAAAAAGGTTTAAGAGCTTAAAAAAATTAAAATAATGCCAGATGCATCTTATCTCATAAATTATATTACCTATAATACCAAAATATCCCTATAGCCCTAATAGTGATAAACAGCATAATTATGTTGTAATTTAATTTTGAACATTGAACAAATTCATTATATTATAAAATTCATTATAATCATTGATGAAGAAATAAGATATCAAGATATCAAGGTCATCTGAGGTCGCCTGTATTAGTCTGAAACCAGGAGCCTGATATCTGATTATTTTGACATAGTCTCTCCAGCGTGTCCTGGGTCTTTCTCTGGGTCTCCTCCCGGAGGGACATGCCTGGAACACCTCCCTAGGGAGGAGGGACATGCCTGGAACACCTCCCTAGGGAGGAGGGACATGCCTGGAACACCTCCCTAGGGAGGAGGGACATGCCTCGAACACCTCCCTAGGGAGGAGGGACATGCCTGGAACACCTCCCTAGGGAGGCGTCCAGGAGGATCCGGTACAGATGCCCAAGCCACCTCAGCTGACTCCTCTCAATGTGAAGGAGCAGCGGCTCGACTCCGAGCTCCTCCCGGGTGACCGAACTCCTCACCCTATCTCTAAGGGAGCGTCCAGCCACCCTGCGGAGGAAACTCATCTCTAAGGAGCGTCCAGCCACCCTGCGGAGGAAACTCATCTCTAAGGGAGCGTCCAGCCACCCTGCGGAGGAAACTCACCTCGGCCGCTTGTATCCGCGATCTTGTCCTTTCGGTCACTACCCAAAGTTCATGACCATAGTTGAGGGTAGGTGCGTAGATTGACCGGTAAATCGAGAGCTTCGCCTTTCGACTCAGCTCCTTCTTCACCACGACGGTCCGGTACATCGACCGCATAACTGCTGACGCTGCACCGATCCGTCTGTCAATCTCACGCTCCATCTTTCCCTCTCTTGTGAACAAGACCCCGAGATACTGGAACTCCTCCACCTGAGGCAGGACTTCTCCACCCACCCGGAGAAGGCACGGCACCCTTTCCCGGTGGAGAACCATGGCCTCGGTCTTGGAGGTGCTGATTCTCATCCCTGCCGCGTCGCACTCGGCCTCAAACCGCCCCAGCACATGCTGAAGGATGGTCTGATGAAGCCAACAGGACAACATCATCCGCAAAAAGCAGAGATGAAATCCTGAGGTCCCCAAACCGGATCCCCTCCGGCCCCTGCCTGCGCCTAGAAATCCTGTCCATAAAAATTATGAACAGGACCGGTGACAAAGGGCAGCCCTGCCGGAGTCCAACATGCACCGGGAACAAGTCTGACTTACTGCCGGCAATACGAACCAGACTCCTGCTCCGATCATACAGAGACCGGACAGCCCTTAATAGAGGGCCCCGGACTCCATACTCACTCAGCACCCCCCACAGAATGGCACGAGGGACACGGTCAAATGCCTTCTCCAGATCCACAAAACACATGTAGACTGGTTGGGCAAATTCCCATGAACCCTCGAGCACCCTGCGGAGGGTGTAGGGCTGGTCCAGTGTTCCGCGACCGGGAAGGAAATCGCATTGTTCCTCCTGAATCCGAGGTTCAACTATCGGCCGTAATGTCCTCTCCAGTACCCTGGCGTAGACTTTCCCGGGGATGCTGAGAAGTGAGATCCCCCTGTAGTTGGAACACACTCTCCGGTCCCCCTTTTTAAAAAGAGGGACCACCACCCCAGTCTGCCACTCCAACGGCACTGTCCCCTTCCTCCATGCAATGTCGCAGAGACGTGTCAACCAAGACTGCTCTACGACATACAGAGACTTGAGGTACTCAGGGCGAATCTCATCCACTCCCGGTGCCACTGAGGAGCTTACGAACTACCTCAGTGACCTCAGCTTGGGTGATGGATGAGCACGCCCCAGAGTCCTCACTCTCTGCTTCCTCAGTGGAAGGCATGTCAGTCGGGTTGAGGAGATCCTCGAAGTATTCCTTCCACCATCCGACGATGTCCCCAGTCGAGGTCAACAGCTCCCCACCCGCACCATAAACGGTGCCGGCAGAGTACTGCTTCCCCCTTCTGAGGCGCCGAACGGTCCTCCAGAATTTCCTCGAGGCCGACCGAAAGTCTTCCTCCATGGCCTCCCCGAACTCCTCCCAGACCCAAGTTTTTGCCTCCAGGACTGCTCGAGCCGCGGCTCGCTTGGCCTGCCAGTACCCATCTACTGCGTCAGGAGTCCCACCGGCCAACATAGCCCGGTTGGACTCCTTCTTCAGTCTGACGGCATCCTGTACTTCCTGTCTCAACCACCGGGTTCTAGGATTGCCGCCACGACAGGCACCGGAGACCTTGCGACCACAACTCCGACCCTCACAATCCATTTGGGTCTGCCCGGTCTGTCCAACCTCCCCCTCCGCCAACGCATCCAACTCACCACCAGGTGGTGATCAGTTGACAGCTCAGCCCCTCTCTTCACCCGAGTGTCCAAGACCGGCCGAAGGTCAGATGAAACGACAACAAAGTCGGTCATTGACCTCTGGGCTAGGGTGTCCTGGTGCCACGTGCACTGATGGACACCCTTATGTTTGAACATGGTGTTCGTTATGGACAAACTGTGACTAGCACAGAAGTCCAACAACAAAACACCGCTCGGGGGTTCCGGGTCCGGGGATCGGGCCTCCCCTGGCTGGGGGGTGCGCGGGCGGGCGCGGCGGCGGGGTGGCACCATTCGGCGGGGGCGCCCGTGGAGGTACGGTGGGGCCCTGGCCCGGCTCGGAGGGCCGGCCCCCGTCAACTGGATGGCCGGTGGGGGAGCGTGGGCGTCCTTCCTCTGCTGGTCCTGACTCCTGGCTTCGGCCTCCGCTCCCCCTCCTTCCCCCCCTACACGACTCATACGGAGAAGGGGCGGGGGGTCCGGGTCGTGGGGGGCATTGTCCCGCGTGGCCCGGCACTCCCCGCCTTATGGTTTTAACAGCAATGTAGACACTGCACATTCAACACTTAATAAATACATTTGACAATGACACGTAGTTCGGGAGGGGGGGGTCGGTGTCAAGTTGATAACTGGCCCTCCCCCTCCCTGTTTTTATGGCATTAATCACATGCACTCAACACCAGGGTCGGGAGGGGGTCCCACATCACCCGTGTTCCCTCGCCGGCCTGAGATAGGTGGGTCGCAATGCCCGGGCCTGGCGGGGCTCGCCGTGCAGCATGGGGTGCCTTCTGGCGGTGCTGGACCCCCCCGAGGAGGGGGAAACGGTGCGTGATTGTGCGTCTGTGTCGGTGAGAATGCGGTATGGAAGGGTCCTGCCATGGAGGATCTGGGCCTCCATTGGCAGGACAACAAAATTTAATAATTTATTAATATTATGCTATACAAAGATGGTTATTAATATTATTGTTATTATATTATTACTATTATTATTATTATTATTATTATTATTATTATTATTATTATTGTATATAGTATATCATATTATTATTAGTATAGATATCGGATAGGTGAATGGATGAATGAATGGGATGCCTCCGTTGTCGGGCCTGCGCGGGTGTCGCCCTGTTGGGGTGTTCCCTCTTTCCGGGCCCGTCTCCGGTCCCCCCCGCGGCCTCCGCAGCGGGGCACCACTCTGGTCTTGGAGGGCCACTTTCATGGGGGCGGGTGCACCTGCCCGCGTCGGCGGCCGGGGCGGCTCTGTCTCTCCGGGCAGGCTGGCCCCTCGCCGGGTGGGGGTCGTTGGCCTGGAGGGTGAGGGCCTCCTGGCCACGTGTCCGGCCTGGACCAGGTGGCCGGGGATTGCCTGGGTCGCGGTCCACTGCCGCGGGATCCCTGGCTGCTTCTTCCGCTGGGGGGGGGGGGGGGGGGGGGGGCCTCGCAGGCGGTGGGTTGCCTCCCTCCTGCTTCTCCCCTCTGTGGGGTTGCCGGTGGCCTGGGTTCCGGGTTCTTCCTTGTCGGCCCCTGGTCTCGTGGGTGGCGGGGTTGCCCCTCCCCCACTATAGATACACTTCAGGTGGAGCTTTGATAAGACTATTACACACACACACACACACACACCCCCCCCCCAAAAAAAAATAAAATAAAATTCACTGGGTTTGTATGTGTATATTTATGTATGTGTATGCATATGTATGCGTATATATATGTATATATATTAAATATAGTTTGTTTTGTTGGACTACCGCCGATGTGAAAATATGATGATGAATTCATGACATGTGCGATCGGATGAACATTTCATTGTCATCAAATTCCAGTGAAAGCCAGACGTCGGCCTTCTTCCTGAAAGCAGACTTTTATGGCCCCTGCTGCTATCTTCCTGGTCAGTTCATGACCCCTGCGGCCTGGCTCGAGATGGTCCGCTTATGCCCAGATCAAAGTAAAGCAAGGAAGGTCCTCGGAGCCAGGACTAAGGTTTATGACACCTAGAGGGGGGTCAAACACAATGAAACCCCTGAAAATCAGCAGGGTTTCTGCCAGAGAACAGACTCCCTGGGGTTTACGACACCTGGGGGGGGTCAGACGCAGCGGAGCCCAAAAGCCAGGCCTCAACCGGGTGATCGGACCGCGGCTCCCGACTGTATCTTGGAGCGGGTGGGTTTCACTCCCGACCTGGCTGCGGTGTGACAACCTGCAGCCGCGCATCTGTGTGACGCGTCGGAGATCCCGCAGGCACGCCGGTGCGACGTCCGAGCGCGGTCCGCTGACCCGCTGACCTGCTCCTCCGCCCCCCCCTTTTTTCACTAAACCCGGTTGCGCGTCAGATCCACGTGGTGTTTCACCGTTGTTTTATCCGTGGTCTGTTGCGTTTTCCGTCATATTTCTCCCACGGCAGTACTGCCGTGGTCCGCCTTCCGGGAGGCGTGTTCACGTAGCGCGACGTAGCACGCCCTTCAGGCTACGTGCTCACGTACCGTGGCGTGACCCGCCCCCAGACTGCGTGACGCGCAGCGTACGCTGCTCTGACGCATACACGCACACACCCACACACACACACACACCCACACACACACACACACACCAGTCTCCACCCGGAGGATCCGAAGAACCCTTCCTTTTCCTTTTATGATTTCTTGTCTCTGTTTGTGTAATTGAACCATCAGAATTTATTCGAAGTGTTGTTTACCAACTGTTTGACACTAGTGTGAATACATTTCTGATCGCAAGAAGTCGTCTCTGTTATTCTGTGCATATCTGCCGCCAAGGCTGGCTGACGAAGTGTGTGTTCGGATCTCACTCCTTCAATTAATAACTGGGTATAGTAATTACTCTGAGACTGATATTCTGCTGTAAAAGTTATAATTTCCCTGCTTAAGGAACAGGGTGGTGCCCCGAGGATTTTATTTATCATTTTGGTCATTCAATTTGATAAATAGTCGACTTTACCAATTATTAATAATTATTAATACAATTATTAATAACCTTCGATAACTAGTAGTAGTAGTAATAGTAAATATTTATTTCGGTCAGTCACAAACAAAAATGAAAAATCAACAAACAAGATAACACAGGTTTTTCCCTGGTCACTGATCAGCTAAAGCTCCAGTTGCACAACAGTTTTTTACCTGCATGGTATCAATCATTAATATGTGTAAAAGTTTCTCTCTCTGGCCTCCAGGACGAATGACTAAGACTTCCGTTTTGCCCTGGTTGAGCTGTAGGAAGTTCGCTGCCATCCATGACTTGATGTCTAAAATACAGTTAAAAAGGGCATCAATTGGCCCAGTGTCATCAGGAGACACGGCGATGTACAGTTGTGTATCGTCAGCGTAACTATGGAAGCTGATGCCGTGTCTCCTGATGACGTCCCCAAGGGGCAGCATGTACAGATTAAAAATAGTTGGACCTAAAATTGACCCTTGGGGAACCCCACACCTTATCTTATAGGTTCCTGAGGAACATGTATCCATACTTACGAAAAAACGTTGATCAGTGAGGTAGGGCGTGAACCAGTTAAGAGCAGTACCAGAGAGGCCGACCAGGTTCCTCAGTCTATTTAATAAAATGTGATGTGATGACATGCAAGAAAAAAGTCTGGTAAAGTGAGACAAAACACACACAAACACACACACACACACACACACACACACACACACACACACACACACACACACACACACACACACACACACACACACACACACACACACACACACACACACACACACACACACACACACACACATGGCAATTTGCATGAAGCTCCACCCACTCTAACTCAACCAGGGAACCAGTCGGTCCGGATTCCTGACTGACGACGACGCCGTCAGACATCAGAGATCATCAGAAGTGAAAGTCACTGACAGTCTGAACCGTCAGCGTCGCCCGGAGAGAACTTGGCCTCCAGCTCAGAGGAAGACTGGGGTTGCTGGGGTTGTCCATGAGGACGAACCTCTGCAAACCCACAACATGAATGTGTTAAGCTTGAGCTTCTACGTGGAAGCAACCAGACCTGCAGAACCGACCACAAGGGTCCGGATCAGGACCTGCACTTCCTCTGACTACAGGGATAGAGTTATAGGCGAAGGAACTGTAAGGTCTGGATCTGGTCCCTAGTGGTCAGTGAGGTTTTCTGTTTCAGAATTTGAGCTCCGGTTTTAATCACGTGACCAACAGTTTAGTGGATCAATGTTCTGCAACCTTTGAACACAGAAGCTGTAAAGATAAAATAATCAGTGATGTGAATAAAACTTGTTCACGCTGGAGTAGTGTTGTAAAGTGAGATAAGGCGCACACACACACACACACACACACACACACACACATACACACACACACACACACATACACACACACACACACACACACACACACACACACACACACACACACACACACACACACACACACACACACTGGAGTTTGCACTCCAACTCAACCAGGAAACTGTCAGTCCTCATTGCTGACTGACGACGCCCTCAGACATCAGAATCCAAAGTAACTGACAGTCTGAACCGCCAGCATCGCCCGGAGAGAACATGGCCTCCAGCTCGGAGGAAGACCTCTCGTGTCCCGTTTGCCAGGACATTTTTAAAGACCCGATCCTCCTGTCGTGCAGCCACAGCTTCTGCCGGGCCTGCCTCCAGTCGTGGTGGGCGGGGAAGGAAACACGACCTTGGAAAAGGAAAAACTTCCTTGTTGCAAGAGGAAGTCATCGAAGAGCGACCCTCCTCGCAACCTGGCGCTGAAGAACCTGTGTGAGGCCTTTCTGAAGGACGAGGAGCGGAGGGCGGCAGCAGGGCCCGAGCACAGGTGCAGCCTGCACGACGAGAAGCTCAAGATCTTCTGTCTGGACCACCAGGAGCCGATCTGCTTGGTCTGCCGGGATTCAGAGACACACAGCAACCACAGCTTCAGACCCATCAACGAGGCTGCCCGGGAACTCCGCCAGGAGCTGCAGAGAGGCCTGAAACCCCTCTGGAGGAAGCTAACGCTCTTCCAGCAGGTGAGGGGGGACTGCATCTCCATGGCAGACTACCTCCAGGTCCAGGCCCGGGACACCGAGAAGCAGATCCGGCAGGAGTTTCAGGAGCTTCACCAGTTCCTGAAACGGGAAGAGAAGGCGAGGGTGGAGGCGCTGAGGGAGGAGAAGGAGCAGAAGAGTCGGGCGATGAAGGAGAAGGTGGAGGCTCTGACCCGGGACATGGACGCTCTTTCAGACAGGATCAGAGCGACGGAGACGGAGCTGAGAGCCGGAGACGTCTCGCTGCTGCTCAACCACAAGGTGGCGACCGGGAGGGTCAAGCAGGGCCCGGTTCTGCAGGACCCGGAGCCGGTTTCAGGGGCTTTGATAGATGTGGCCAAACATCTGGGTAACCTGACCCTCAACATCATCAATAAGATGAAGAACATGGTGGGCTACAGTCCCGTGATCCTGGATCCAAACACCGCCGACCCAGAGCTCGTCGTGTCTGACGACCTGCGGAGTGTCAAATTCATGGGGTCGCGAGAGCTGCCGAGCAACCCGGAGAGGACCAGGTTCCCCGGCACCGTCCTGGGCTCCAAGGTGGTGAAGTCAGGGAATCACAGGTGGGAAGTGGATGTTGAGGGCAACACTGACTGGGAGCTGGGAATGCTGGAAGCCGATGGTGGCGACACAGCGGAGCCGCAGCGGTGGAGGATTTCACTCAAGGACGGTACATACAAGGCGTTGGCTGGATCGGGCTCCGAGCAAGACCTGCAGGTGGGGGCGCCCCGGAGGATCATGGTTTGTCTGGACTTCGACAAGGGGAAGCTGTCGTTCAAGGATATTGACACAGAAACAGTCATCCACACCTTCAAGCACACGTTCACGGGCGTGATGTTTCCTTACATGTACACTCGGGACTCAGGCCCACTGGACATCCTGCCATTAGAGATTTCCGTGACGATTTAGGCAGGTCGGGACATCTTGGCGGGACCATACCCTGAACCCTGAGACGAGTCAACATCCCCTGGAAGGTCGTATCATCGTCCGCCTCGTTTGCATTGGATATTCTTGTCGGACTTGTGGACTCTGACTGGGACTCGTTCAGCTCCAGCGTGTCTCAGCGTTTCAGTTCCAGATTAAAATGTTGGCTGATCTGTGAACGTGAATACAGGAAAGATGCTTCTGGATGAGGATCTAACAGTAACTCAGTGTTGTTGATAATGATGATTGATCATGTGACTGGTGACGGGATCTCGGTCTCAGATAAATATTGATGATTGGTGTTTGATAAACAAGCAAAGCCACTCTGTGTAGAAATACTACGTTTGACCTCATGGGGGCAGCGAACACGAGAATGTTCACGTATCAGACGAAGTCGTGTTACAAGACAGGTCGGACCAGAAGAGAGCTAGAAAAGCCTGTTTCCTTGTTTTTTTTTCGTTTCCTTGTTTTCTTGTTTCTTTGTTTCCTCGTATGTGCCACGTTGGAAGTGAGAGAAAGAACAGGTCTGGGAGGACGGACAGGACACGCCCGCTTGGCTGACCCGGCTGGTTGCCATGGAAACACCGTAACTATCAGAGCTATCCTGGGACCAGGGTCTGGTTGCAGTCTGTTCCGCCTCCCGGCGGCTGATTGGCTGGAAGTGTCCTGAGATGATCGGCTGATCGGCTGATTGATCCCCACTCACCAGTAGATCTAGATGTCCCCCACCTGGTCAGATGTGGTACTGCTATGAGAAGAGTCTTAAATGTGTCAGTAAAACTTGGTGGTTGACGGAAATAAAATAAAAATATAGAATTTTTTTATTTTTTAAACATAAAAGATGTATGATCTTTAAAACTGGCGTAATAATGTAATTTACCTTTTTTGTGGGATGAAATTCACTTTGACTTTGGACCGCAGGGAGTTAGGGTTAGGGTTATATATGTATATATATATATATATATATATATATATATATATATATATATATATATATATATATATATATATATATATATATATATATATATGGTATTTGGAGCTAATTTTTTTTTTCAGTGATTTATAAAGGTTGTGGAAGAAATAAAATAAATGGAAACATCTTGATCAGGAGTATGTTGATTATCTTCAACTATCCAGATCACAACAATAACAACTGATTACTGATTTTTGTTTGTATCAATCCACCTGTTTTATGTATCACAGTCTACAGGCCACCCAAGCCTCCTTCCTGTTTTATTGAAGAGTTTTCAGAATTTTTAACATCAATATATTCTGAATACCATTTTAATAACTGGTGATTTTAACATGCACATCGATGACAACAGGGGTTATTATGCAAATTAGTTTGTAAATCTTCTTAACAGTATGGATTTTAAACAACACGTCACACAGCCTACTCACAACAGAGGACACACCTTAGATTTGATCATAACCTCTGGCCTGTCGACTGGTGTTTCCTCTGTTGTTGACCTGGCTGTGTCAGACCACTATTGTGTATTTTTTAATATAAAAGAGACACCCACGGGTGAGTAAGAGACACCCACGGGTGAGAGACACCCACGGGTGAGTAGAGACACCCACGGGTGAGTAAGAGACACCCACGGGTGAGTAAGAGACACCCACGGGTGAGTAGAGACACCCACGGGTGAGTAGAGACACCCACGGGTGAGTTCAGAGCAACCTGATCTCACAAAAATCCGTGAAATGCCCACGACCTCTCACCACTATTTTCCGTGGCACCAGCACGGAACATCCTCCATGCGACCGGGGTGGTGGTCCCTCTGTTTAAAAAGGGGGACCGGAGAGTGTGTTCCAACTACAGGGGGATCACACTTCTCAGCCTCCCGGGGAAAGTCTACGCCAGGGTACTGGAGAGGAGATTACGGCCGATAGTCGAACCTCGGATTCAGGAGGAACAATGCGGTTTTCGTCCCGGCCGTGGAACACTGGACCAGCTCTACACTCTCCGCAGGGTGCTCGAGGGTTCATGGGAATTTGCCCAACCAGTCTACATGTGCTTTGTGGATCTGGAGAAGGCATTTGACCGTGTCCCTCGTGCCATTCTGTGGGGGGTGCTCGGTGAGTATGGAGTCCGGGGCCCTCTACTAAGGGCTGTCCGGTCTCTGTATGATCGGAGCAGGAGTCTGGTTCTCATTGCCGGCAGTAGATCAGACTTTTTCCCGGTGCATGTTGGACTCTGGCAGGGCTGCCCTTTGTCACCGGTCCTGTTCATAATTTTTATGGACAGGATTTCTAGGCGCAGCCAGGGGCCGGAGGGGATCCGGTTTGGGAACCTCAGGATTTCATCTCTGCTTTTTGCAGATGATGTTGTCCTGTTGGCTTCATCAGACCGGGACCTCCAGCATGTGCCGGGGCGGTTTGCGGCCGAGTGCGACGCGGCAGGGATGAGAATCAGCACCTCCAAGACCGAGGCCATGGTTCTCGACCGGAAAAGGGTGGCATGCCTTCTCCGGGTGGGTGGAGAAGTCCTGCCTCAGGTGGAGGAGTTCAAGTATCTCGGGATCTTGTTCACGAGTGAGGGAACAATGGAGCATGAGATTGACAGACGGATCGGTGCAGCGTCCGCAGTAATGCGGTCGATGTACTGGACCGTCGTGGTGAAGAGGGAGCTGAGTCGAAAGGCGAAGCTCTCGATTTACCGGTCAATCTACGCCCCTACCCTCACCTATGGTCATGAACTTTGGGTAGTGACCGAAAGGACAAGATCGCGGATACAAGCGGCCGAGATGAGTTTCCTCCGCAGGGTGGCTGGACGCTCCCTTAGAGATAGGGTGAGGAGTTCGGTCACCCAGGAGGAGCTCGGAGTCGAGCCGCTGCTCCTTCACGTTGAGAGGAATCAGCTGAGGTGGCTTGGGCATCTGTACCGGATGCCTCCTGGACGCCTCCCTAGGGAGGTGTTCCAGGCATGTCCCACCGGGAGGAGACCCCGGGGAAGACCCAGGACACGCTGGAGAGACTATGTCTCTCGGCTGGCCTGGGAACGCCTCGGACTCCCCCCGGAGGAGCTGGAGGAAGTGTCTGGGGTGAGGGAAGTCTGGGCATCCCTGCTGAGGCTGCTGCCCCCGTGACCCGGTAACGGAAAAGCGGGAGAAGATGAGTGAGTGAGTGAGTGAGTGACCAGCACGGAAATGGTATAATTCTGTTTGAGCACCACGGATATTGTACCTATGCGAAGTCAATGGGCTCCGTTGTCGTGATATATACACGGAATTATACCACTTTCCGTGTTGGTGCCACGGAAAATAGTGGTGAGAGGTCGTGGGCATTTCACGGATTTTTGTGAGATCAGGTTGGTTCAGAGACACCCACGGGTGAGTAGAGACACCCACGGGTGCAGCTTCTCCCCAGCACCCACCGTTTACCCAGCATGCACGTGTTTGTGATTGACAGGCGGTGGAGAGCGTGGAGCTCATCTCAGACCTGTGGAGGACGGAGGACGAAGATCTCCGCAGCGTTGCCAAGGAAACCGTCCTCTCCTTCGATGACTGCTTCTCTCTCTTTTTCTTTCTTTTTTTAATGTTTTTATTGAAAAAGACAATTCTAGTCGCTGAATTAGAATTTACATTTTTCCTGTTAAACATATACATACGGTATATGCATATGTACATATAGTATACAAGAAATATACATACATAGTATATACATGCACACACATGAAAACTTAAAATAAAAAGCAAATAGAATAAAGAATAAAGTTAAATTGTGAAAAATTAACAATGAACGAACAAACTACAGTTTGGAGTTACAGTATATATATTTGAAATCATTCGTTTCTGATGTGGAGTACGTGAAAGTAAGCTTTCCCAAAGTTGCTCTGGAGGTACTGAGGGAAAATTAGGGAAAGTCTTAGAAGCAAAATCACAGATTTGAAAATAGCAAAACAAATGAGTAACAGGGAGCCGTAATTAGATGACAAGTTGGCAAAACTATCAAAGACTCCAAGGAGGAGTATTAGGGCCAGGCAGGAGAAAAATAAAAATAATATATATAGGAGGAAAATGTTAATTATGCACTTCGAGAAAAAAGTCGAAATGTTGAGAAAAAAGTCGGAATGTCGAGATTAATGTTGAAGTACATTTTCGAGAAAAAAGTCAAAATATCAAGAAGAAAACTTGAAATGTCGAGAAAAAAGTCAAAATTTTGTGAATAAAGTTGAAACGTTGAGAAAAAATGTATTTATTATTATTTATTCACGAAATTTGACTTTATTCTTGAAATTTTATTTCAACATTATTCTCGACATTTCGACTTTTTTCTCGAAATTGTACAATAAAAAAAAAATCTTCCTCTCTCAAATATGTTTTCTCCTGCATGGCCCTGATTCTCTTCCGTACCTTGTCGTACCAAACTGAGAATGTTGAGTCCAAAAGTGATGAAGGAAATAAGCGGTTGTTGTTTTTAAAGGAACCAAAGAAGATATAGCTACGAATTTAAGATCTTTAATGTATTAAGAACCACTTGGTTTTCTACGGAAGAGAATCAGGGCCATGCAGGAGAAAAAATAATTGAGAGGGGAAGATTTTTTTTTATTGTGCACTTTGAGAAAAAAGTCGAAATGTCGAGAATAAAGTCAAAATTTCACCTTTTTTCTCAACATTTCAACTTTATTCACAAAATTTTGACTTTATTCTTGAAATTGTACTGGAAATTGTTCAACATTTCGATTTTTTTCTGGACATTTCAAATTTTTTCTCGACAATTCGACTATTTTCTCGATATTTCGACTTTATCCTTGAAATTTTACTTCAACATTAATCTCGACATTTCGACTTTTTCTTCCTCCTCTAAAATATTATTTTTTATTTTTCTCCTGCCAGGCCCCAATGCTCTTCCGTAGGTTTTCTCTTTCATTTAAAATATCTTATTTATTTATTTCAGGGATTATTTAACTTTTTTATAACTCTTCTTTGCAGGTAAAAAAGGATACGGGGCTTTCCAGAAGATGGACCAGCTGTACGCCGAGATGGAGGAGGAGGTTTACAAGAACCTGGAGGAGGAAATCACGTTTCTATAACTCGGTGATGAGACCTGGAATCACGCAGAGCTCTGGATGTGGAACCGACTCTAAACCAGGATAAAGTCCCCGAGCCGTGAACCGGAGCTGCTCCTGGATCTGATGAAGGCGACGTCTCTCCGGACGGATCTGCAGGCCCGAGGTCTCCGGGTTCAACCTGAGGAACTTTATTATCCTGGATCTGGTTCAAAGACGTTTTCTTCTGCATTTATCTGTTTGTTCGTGTGCAAATCTGACTGTTTGACCTTCTTCCTACAGGCATTACTTGGTTTTCATGTAAAATGAAGGATAAATATATATTTTCACCTCACGCACTGTTTCATATCTGTGAGTTAATGTGCACAATAAGACGTAAATGTCACGTCAAGGGTGTAAGAAAGTTTAATAACGTCATCTTTTAGCTGGAAAACAGCGGAAAGAGGGAACATTCCCACAAAGTGTGTAGAGTTTATGGTTTTCACTCTTAAATTAGTAAATATTTGGGTCATAAAGCTCAAAGTGAAAAAAATAAATAAAGAAAATGAAACTGAAAGTGAAAAAAATGAATAAATAAAACTCAAAGTGAAAAAAAAATAAAGCTCAAAGTGAAAATTAATAAAGAATAAATAAATAAAGCTCAAAGTGAAAAAAATAAATAAATAAAGCTCAAAGTGAAAAGAATTAATAAAGAATAAATAAATAAATAAAACTCAAAGTGAAAAAAATAAATAAAGCTCAAAGTGAAAAGAATAAATAAAGCTCAAAGCGAATAAAAACATAAAAAAAAAATAACTCAAAGTGAAAATATATAAAACTCAAAGTGAAAAAAATAAACAAAAAAAATACAAAAAAATAACTAAGTGAAAAAAAATAAATAAATAAATAAAAGTGCAAATAAATGAATAAAGCTCAAAGTGCCTTACAGATCAGGAATATTTAAAAATCTAATTAAAGTTAAACTTCTGAAACTCGATGCGTCAAAATCCTCAAAAACCTGCCTTACCCCACATTTAAAATTTTATTAAATAAATACCTTTTTAAACATATCACTTTATAACCACTTTAAAGTCTGAACCGCATATAAACAGCCTTCGGCTGCAGTTCCGCCGCGGCGCCGCCAGAGGGCGCCATAGAGCGGCCTGGTCGATGACGGAGACTTGTGTTGCTCATTAAAAGTCTCTAATAGTCACTAAAGTCATTATTTATGTGGATTTTGCAGGTTTTCTGTGTTGCTGCTTTGGTATCGTGACGGATGGAAGTGTCTGTGTGTGTTTGTTTCGGTTGTTTTTTTAAATTAAAGTGAAATTCTAATCAGTTCCATCGGTGTTTGCTGCCCCCTGCTGGCCGCCCAGGTCATCACACAAAGATGAGAAGAAACTTAAAGGAAAACTGGATCAGAACCACGAGACACTTTGTTTTTCTTTCTTTGGCCTCATTCTTGTTAAATTATTTCACCTTTAAAAAGTATGTCTGTTGTGACGGTCAGAAACACTAAAATCACTTGATTTTTGCTGTTTTTACACAAAAGCAGGTTTAAAACTTTTTTGTTTTATGATATCCACTCATAAATAAAAATTTAGTTTCTTCAAGTTAAAAAAAAAAACAAAAAAAAGTTTTAATAAAAAAGTTTAAGAAACAAAAGGTTTATCTGACATATTTATAATACAGATAAAACCAAAATATCAATAACTATTAGTGATAAACAGCATAATTATGTTGTAATTTCATTTTTTGGTAATCCATGTCTGTATTAGTCTGATAACAAGAGCCACATCTATCTGATTATTTTATAGGTTTTTACACAAAAACTAATAAAAAGAGGGCCAATAATTTTTGTAAATGACATAAAATGCTCTAAAACGATCATCTACCAGCTTTGGGACATTTACCGTATTTTCTGGACTATAAACTGCTACTTTTTTCATAGTTTTCAACCGTGCAGCTTATACAAAGGTTCTTTTCTGTGGATTTTTCTTCCAACACTCGGGCGCTCTAACCGGAATTAGAATCAAAACTAAGACAAAATAAATGCAAAGAAGAATACGCTACTTCTTCTTTAGCAGATAGAAGTAGGTAGAAGCAGATTTCAAACAGATAAACAGATAACTTTCGACATTTTTACTTTTTTTTCAAAATTTCAACTTTTTTCTCGACATATCGACTTTTTTTCTCAACATTTCGACTTTTTTTCAACATTTCTACTTTTTTCACAATATTTTGACTTTTTTTCTCGACATTTTCGACTTTTTTCACAAAATTTCGACTTTTTTCTCAAAATGTTGAATTTTTTTTTCTCTACATTTCGACTTTTTTCTAGAAATTTTGACTTTTTTTCTAGAAATTTTGACTTTTTTTCCTCGACATTTCGATAAATGCTCGGGGCGCTCTAACTGGAATTAGAATCAAAACTAAGACAAAATAAATGCAAAGAAGAATACGCCACTTCTTCTTTAGCAGATAGAAGTAGAAGCAGATTTCAAACAGATAAATAGATAAATAAATAGCGGTTATTTTCTCTTGATTCTGTCCCGTTTTAATCAGCAAAGTTGCTGCCGTGTTAAAAGACACTGTTAGGAAAGATCTATTTAGGTACAAACATGTACATCATTTACAGTTCAGAATCCTTCTGGACATGTAGTAAATATCTAATCTAACAACATAAATATCTGCGGCTGAAATATCTTTTTTTTTTTTTTTTTTAAATAGAGCGGATGCGGCTTATATGCAGGTGCAGCTTATAGTCCAGAAAATATGGTATTCATCTGCAGAATAAATTAAAAGTTTGAGATGAATTTTAAGAGAAAAACTGAACGCTGGTGAGCGGCTTGGTGGTGTAGTGGGTAAAGCAGCGGTTCATATACTGAGGTTACAGTCTGCAGGTCGCAGGTTTGAATCCCGGCCTGCACCTTTGCTGCACGTCAACCATTCTCTCTCTCTACCTCCTTCCTGTCTGACACTTCAATAAACAGCCACTAGAGCCCAAAAAATCTTTAAAAACAAAAAAAAAAAAACTGAACGCTGGTTAAACATGTAGAGAGGAAAAAACTTTATTTAAATTAAAACCAAAGCAGTCGCGTCACAGTGAGCGAGTATCAGCTCTGTGACCGGAGCCACACACACACACACACACACACACACACACACAGGTACAAACTACACACACATCCTCGTCCGTCCGAGAGCTGAACGTCGACACCAGCGGGAGATGAGACGCTCGCACCGGATCAGAACGTCGTGAAAAAAGAAAAGATTACACGCCTATCGCCCGCAGCACACACATTCACCTGCACACACACACACACACACACATTCACCTGCGCACACACACACACACACACACACACACACACACACACACACACACACACACACAGGTACAAACTACACACACATCCTCGTCCGTCCGAGAGCTGAACGTCGACACCAGCGGGAGATGAGACGCTCGCACCGGATCAGAACGTCGTGAAAAAAGAAAAGATTACACGCCTATCGCCCGCAGCACACACACACACATTCACCTGCACACACACACACACACACACACATTCACCTGCGCACACACACACACACACACACACACACACACACACACACACACACACACACACACACCAGCACGTCGGGGCTCTTCAGCATTTTGTTGAGATTAAAACCTGCGAGTGAACTGAACTTGGGTGTGATGGGTCGGGGGTCGGGGTCACACCATGCACTAGAGAAACGAACCGAGAACCGAGAACCGGGAAAACAGAAAAATCCAACTGTCCAGGTCGACAGGCCTGACGAGTGTAGCTCCTAGAATGTCATAACCTCCTGAAAACGTAATGAAATTTACACTTAACTCAATCGAAAATGTAATAAAACCCAATAATGTAATAACTTCACCAATAATGTAATAAAATATCCTGACAGATATTGGAATAACATTATTCCCAATAATGTAATACCTTATTACGGTATTGGGAATTTATTACATGCTACTCAAAGTCTGTAATTTAACCCAATAGTCATTCTGGTGTTTCAAATCCAGCGTACGTAACATTCTTAGATACTTAAAACACAAAATTCAGAACTCAGAATTCAGAGAAAAAAAAAGACCCACCTGAAAATGTAATAAATTCCCAATAATGTAATAAGGTATTACATTATTGGTGTTCATTTTCAGTCCAGAGTTTTTGTGTTTTAAGTATCTAAGAATGTTTTATACGCTGGATTTGAAACACCAGAATGATGATTGGGTTAAATTACAGACTTTGAGTAACATGTAATAAATTCCCAATAATGTAATAAGGTATTACATTATTGGTAGAAATGTTATTACAATATCAGTCTGGGTATTTTATTACATTTTCGATTGAGTTAAGTGCAAATTTGATTACATTTTCAGGAAATTATGACATTATAGTTGTGCTACAGGGAGCATCATCATGATGTCACCAGCATCATCATCACGACCACTGGGGGGCGTGGCCACTAGGGGGCGTGTCTCTGCAGCGGAGGGGGCGTGGCCACTACAGGGGGCGTGTCTCTGCAGCGGAGGGGGCGTGGTCACTAGGGGCGTGTCTCTGCAGCGGAGGGGGCGTGGCCACTAGGGGGCGTGGCCACTAGGGGAGTAGGGGGGGGAGGGTATTTATTTATTGACAGCACAGCGACTGATTGTCCAGAGTCGTGTGCTGCTCGTGATCAGTTCAGCCCCTGCCCTTTGGGGTGGGAATCCCCTCCAGCATCACTTCAGCACAGTTAAGCCCCGCCCCTTTAACAGCATGGCAGTTCCCCCCTCCCCTCCTTCTCCAGTGTATCTCCTCCTCCTCCTCCTCTTCCTCCTCCTCCTCTTCCTCCTCCCCGGGCACCCCTAGGTGCCGACGATGGCCGGGTCGTGCGCGGCGGCCGGCAGCAGCGCGCCGGCGTCCTGGCAGTGGTACAGGAAGCAGTTTCCCCAGCAGCTGTAGCAGACGAGGAAGAGCGCGGCCAGGAACACCAAGGCACAGATGGTGCAGGGCTTCCGCTCCAGCAGGAAGCTGAGCAGGTAGAAGCCCATGAACATGGAGTGGTTGAACCACAGCGCCGGGTTCAGCGGCTTGGGGATGAGCAGCACCGGCAGCAGCCACTGCAGGCAGTACATGGTGGCGCTGGCGCTGGCGCTGGCGTAGCGGCTCGGGGGACGAGGGACGAGCTTCGGTCTCAGTCACGTGTGGATCAGCCGACAGAGCTGGGATGGAGCCGGAAGAGATGGAAGCAGCCAGACGTCGCCGTCGTCAGGTCATGCCTGGAGACCAGAGAGAAGAGAGAGAAGAGAATGTTGATTAGATCGGTTCTCATGTTCTCAATAGGCTTGCGCGGTATTACGGTAATACCGTATACTGTCGGTGTCTAAAAATAGCAGCGGTATCATTTTCAATACAGTCATGAAAAAATGCAATGGACTTATATAAGAGATAACAATTACATATCAAATAAAAGTCATTTAATGCCTAAAATTGATTCTATGTCCAGTAGCACTTATGTGTGGTTGAATTTTCAGTTTTACTTAAATAGTTGAATATGTTTTAGCCTACATTTTGAGACTTTCCATAAAGTTTATGAATGTGATGTCATCAGAGAGATGCACTGGGACAGAGAGGGGGAGAAAGATGGCAGGAAAACGACCTTGAACTAACAAAGTCAATAAAAAACTCAAATTCTAAAAAAGCTGGAGGCCAAGTAGTGCTGGGTGGTAAACCGGTCCATACCGAATACCGGTGTTTATTTTTCTTATGATATGAATTTTTCATATACCGTAATACCGGTGAGTGTACAGTAGCGCACACAATGTTGGGAACGCCGCGCGGCGCTACGTTCTGCCGCGCCGCGCAGCGGAACGTAGCGCCACTGGACAGTGTTGCCCCTACCACTGTATGGGCCTGGCGGGGCCTCCAGGCCAACGAGACCCCCCACCAGGCCTAAAAAATAAATAAATCAATGATCATTTACGTTTAGGAGTGCCTCTGCAGCGCTGTTCTGCAACGGGAGTCAACCTGCTTCGTTGCCTAGTAAAGCCTGAATTATGGTTCAGCGTTAAATCGACGTAGAGCCTACGCCGTAGGGTACGCGTGACGTGCACCGTACGGCCGCTGGCCGCGTACCCTACGCCAGGGGTTCTTAACCTTTCTGACCTTGGGGCCCAATTTTTTCAGTACAGAGTGGCCCGGGGCCCGTTAAATATTAACACTGTATAGCAGGGGTATTCAACTTTAAGAGGTCCATTTAGAGAAAATTTACTCAAGCGAAGGTCCAGAACATCATAATATATATATATATATATATATATACACACATACATACATTCAAGTAGCCTCATAGTTGTATCAACATCTGCATCTGAAATATGCAAATATTCATCTTAAAAAAGTACATATTTGCCCATTAACATGTGTAACTTCAATTACACATATTTTTTTCTCTTAAAAATAAAATAGATTTTATTTTATTTTCCAAATGCTATCTTATTTTATTTCTTTACCAGCAGTTTGAATTTCCCCTTTTCTTTGTTAATTGTCTCAACACATTTTTATAATAAATTAATATAAACACATCTTAACAATTGAAAAGTTTTGCAGTTTTTATTTCTTCCCCTTAATCTTATGTCCCCACTTTCTGTCGTTCAGTGAGAGAACTGAGCTCTAATTTCTCCTGCCAGAACTTAAATCTGGTCTGGATGGTGTCAGAATCTCATGCACATGTGAAGGTGCTCATTGGTGAGCCCGAGCGGCACCGACCTCCCCGGCCGCGGGGACCATGGATGGACGCGCCGGGATAAATGATCATGCCGCGCTCGCTCTCTCTGGGCGCAGACCCAAGTAATCGATCCCTGATCCTGGCGGATCTAAACCTACTCTGTGCAAAATGAAGGATTTTCTCTATAAATACACACCATTTCTCTTACTATTACACGTACAGCTAGCTGAGGGTCTTCTCCTCATTTGGTCGGGAGTTGCTTTGCAGTCCCGCGGCCCTCGCGGCCCACACGTACAAAACTGAATTCTTTCACGGCCCACTAGATGGCGCTCGCGGCCCAAGTGTGGGCCGCGGCCCTATGGTTAAGAATCACTGCCCTACGCCATAGGATCTGCGTTGGTGTAATGCGGAACCATAAATCAGCCTTAACGATGCGAGTACTGCTGCTGAGAGCGCGGGCATATTATTATACATTATGGGATGTATAGAGTTTGTAGCCAGCCAACTATGGCGCCGGCCAAAAAAAGAAAAAATATCGCGGGCGACAGACAACATGATGTAAATAAATGTTTCTGCAGGTACGTGTGTTTGTGTTTGCATGTGACGCTGCAGGGAAGCATGAAGGAAAACACAGCCCGACGACACACCATGCGTCCGCGGGGTCCTAGCGCAGGCAGACGTGAGGCCATGCAAACCTGTATTTATACTAGTGTGGACATTAATGTTTTTCTACAATATTTCCTCCTCATGACAGTAAAATAGGCCATTCTAAGCCAATTTACTGCAGCAATTCCTTTCCAAATCATTAGAAAATGTGGTTAACACCCAGTTGTGCATGAAAAAAAAAATACCGTGATATACCGTGAAACCGATATAATTTTGAAAAATACCATGATATACATTTTTGGTCATACCGCCCAGCACTAAGGCCAAGTATGAATCTGATTCAGTGCGCAAATTAATGCAAAAGTGCACTTTCCTCGACCCTCGTTACCGCGGAGGATATGAGACTGATGATAACGCCCTGGCTGAAATCAAGGCTGAATTACAGGCTGAGATCGTGAAGCACCAGCAGCAGTGGAATCAGAATCCTAGAGACAGAATCACAACCCCAACCCCCACGAAAAACTATGTCTCTCCTGCAAAAACGACCCGCTGGTCAAGTCGGCACCGCAGAGGAGCGAGCCGGCGCTGAAATAACAGCGCGGGCTCGCTCAAATTGATTTGCGCGTGACTGTTGTATTTGCACTTTTTTTATCAGCTGCATTTGTTGTTAATAAAAGTTGTTAATATTAAGCATGTCATGTTGTTATTGTTCAGTGATAGTGTTTGGTATTCAGTTTCTGAACGGTGAAGGCTCAAGCCAACAGTTTGAATCATTTTTAATTAGTTACGGTAATACCGTATACCGGGGTAAAATGTGGAGGAAGTTTGACGGTATCAAAATTTGGATACCGCCCAAGCCTAGTTCTCAACATTTCGAATTTTTTCTCGACATTTTGACTTTTTTCTCGAAGTGCATAATGAAAGAAAAATCTTCCTCCTCTAAAATATTATTTTTATTTTTCTCCTGCCTGGCCCTGATTCTCTTCCGTAGGTTCCCAAGTTGAATGAGTTGTGGACCAGAACCAGCACTGGAACCGGTTTGGTGGAAAAGGGGGTATTATTAATTCTTAAAAATCGATTCATACGTCTAAAGATTTTTTTTTCCCATTACATTTTCGCCTGGTGAACTTTAATCCCGGTGGTCACGTCATTTAATTCCCGCACGTGGTGTCAAACTCTCAAACAATGAACATGGCATATATATATATATATATATATATATATATATATATATATAAATAAATAAAATAAAAGAGAGAGAGATATAGTTGAATATATATAAATATATACAGCACAGACCAAACGTTTGGACACACCTTCTCATTCAAATAAATGGGGAAGTGTGTCCAAACTTATGGTCTGTACTAATATATATATATATTTTTTTTCCCCCTCTAATATAAATTAAAATAAAAAAACGGTTTCTATAAATGACACAAATCCTAAGATTTCACCCTAAAAGAAAAAGAGTTTTCTTCTCATAATGAGCCTCTCATAACCGGCCCGTCCTCCCAAAAGTCCCTCTATTTATACAACTAAACATAACTGCATCACAAATAGTAGCGACTCGACTGTAACTTGATCTGAGAGCTGACCGACGCAGAAATCCCAAGTCCAGCTGCCTTCGCTCGTAAAAACCCCAGGACCATCAGACAGCAGTAACGTTGTTGATAAAAGCAGCAGCTGACGCCGCAGCGCCGCCGCTGGGACTAATCAGGATCTGGACCTCGTTAATGACCTGGTTATGATGTTCCAGAGTAAACACTGAGTCACCGGTTCAGCTGCTTCCTGGTCTGAGGAACTCACAACTCAGCCTTCCTGAGAGACAGGAGGAGCAGGTGAGGCTGGGGGAGAAAACATCATCACATCCAGCACCAGGACCACCAGCCCCGGAGCCCCCCAGGGCTGCGTCCTCTCACCACTGCTCTTCTCCCTCTACACCAGGGGTTTCCAAAGTGGGTCCTCGAGGGCCACAGTCCTACATGTTTTAGTTGTTTCCCTGCATCAACACAGCTCCTTGTATCACGGCTTGATAAAAAAGGGACACATCTAAAACATGCAGGACACCGGCCCTCGAGGACTGAAGTGAGAAAAAATAAATTTTGTGTCCTGAAGATGCCCTGGGTTCCCAAAACACAGCTTTAGTTTTAGTCAGCCGCGCACCTGCTGTTTATCATAGCAAATGCCTGTTTTTCTGTGAGAAAGGGCCTGGTTCGCACGGGATTTTGGGTCCCGTGGGAGCCGAAACTTGTTTTGAGAGCTTGCGGACGGGGGGGCGAATAGGTCTTTCCCCCCCCTCCGCAAGGTGCTGAGGGAAATGTATAAAAGACAGGGAGCCCGGAAGTCTAGTCAGAGTAGGCCGTGGGTTCTTGCAAAACGCCCGGCGCAGGGTTTTTTCCTTGGCTTATTCAAAACCGGACTGTCCGGGCTCTCCAGTCTGTGTCGAGGTAAGAAGGCCTTTTTAACCCTTGTACCTGTGTGTGATGATTGCAACTGTGATGATTGCTGCTGTTTTGCGGGGGATAGCTTGACGCAGAGTTATCCTAGCAAACTGCTGGTTTTGTGGATGTCTTCTATGTAAATGCTTGCTTTTTGCTAATAAATGTATTCATATCTTATATAGGGCTGTGCGATTAATCGATTTTAAATCTAAATCGGATTTATTAATCACAATCGATGTTAAAAAAAGGAAAATCGGAAAATCGATTTTCCTTTTTTGCAGCTGGCTGCATTACAGACAGAGCTCGTCTAGTCATCTTTGTTTGGTCAAGAAAATTGTAAATGTTGTCACTTTACTAAACTCTTACAGTATCTTTCACTTAATTCCCAATAGGGACATTTTTTGCTATTTTTCTTTAAAAATAAAGATAAAATATTTGAAACAATTTATTCCATTGTTTTTTGTAGTTTTACCAAAAAAATCGAAATCAAATCGAAAATCGGGTTTTCAGAGAAAAAAAATCGGGATTTTATTTTTGTCCAAAATCGCCCAGCCCTAATCTTATAGCAAAAGCGAGTGTGTGTCTGATTCATTTTGGTACAGCCGACCACTCCTAGAACCTAATTGAGATTTCTCCCAAAACAAGGACCCACTTTGGACACCCCTGCTCTACACCAACGACTGTACGTGGACGACACCACCGTCATCGGCGTGATCCGGGAGGGGGACGAGTCCGCGTACAGACGGGAGGTGGAACAGCTGGTCCACTGGTGCAGTCAGAATCACCTGGACCTGAACCCGCTCAAGACTGTGGAGATGACAGTGGACTTTAGGAACCCCCCCCCACCATCCTCAACAGCTCCGTCTCCACCACAGACTCCTTCAGGTTCCTGGGATCCACCATGGGGGAGAGGAGGATGGTGGCTAAGCTGTCCTCCATCATGGACAATGTCTCCCACCCCCTTCATGAGACTGTCAGAACCCTGGAGATCCATCAGTGACCGGCTTCATCAGCCGTGATGCGTCACTGAGAGGCATCGCAGGTCCTTCCTCCCTGCTGCCATCAGACTTTACAACCAGGCTGATCACCGTAGCTAACGGACAATAAATAACTAGATATGCAATATCTATGCAATATCTATGCAATATCTGTCTACCTCACACTCATCAGGGTTATAATAGTTTTGAATTTTTCATTTTAGTTTAGTTTTATTTCGTTTTGACTTTTTCTCCTTCAATTCAGTTAGTTTTAATTCGATTTTAGTGTGGGTTTGCTAGTTTTTATTAGTTTTTATATTTTCAAAAATGCTTAGTTTTAGTTTAGTTTTTATTAGTTTTAGTTTTAGTTTTAGTTTTGACGTCACGCACCGTGAGGCGTTAAGGTGCAGTAGCTGCCAGTTGGAGATAAACGGCCACAGCGGAATAAATTGATCATACCAAGAGGCTTATATTGACAGGGACGAAAACGGAGGAAATTATATCTATAATTTCAGTTCGTTTTAGTTAGTTTTCTAAACACGCAATATAGTTTCAGTTAGTTATCGTTTTTGTCTTTTAATTTTCGTTTTTATTTAGTTCAGTTAACAAAATTGTTTTTTCAATTTTAGTTTTCGTTAGTTCGTTCGTTTTCGTGAACGATAATAACTCTGACACTCATTCTACCTGCTTTTTTGCACTGTTTTTCTTTCCCTTCGCACTACTTTTTATTTCCATCGCAATGTATATACCGTCTATATCCTGTAAATATTTTTTTTTTTTTTTACCCGCCCCCCTTCCCTGCATGTGTGTGTTAAGTGTACTGCTGCTAATATGTGAGTTTCCCCATCTTATCTTATCTCCTGGGACCTGGGGTGGACCTGAACCTGAAGTGGACCAACCACATTGAATTGAATTGAATTAAATTAATCTTTATTTCGGCTTGTACAGAACAAGATGAAAAGGAAGAAAAAAAAAAAAAAAATCAACATTTCTTTTGCCGAAAAGGTGTAGGCTGAAGCCGTAGCTTATAGTGCCTTCCCTTTTTTCTTTTGATCAGCAAAAAATATGAGACATTAGCTTTTACTCAGTGAAAACAAACAATACATAAAGAAGAAAAAAAAATAAGTAAGACAAAATATAAAATTGAAGTTTCACATTCTAGGTTGTTTTTGATAGTATACTTTATAATTATAGTGTTTTATATTTATTTACAATATTTTCTTTAAACAATTTCTTAAACTTGACGATAGAGCGACACATTTTTAGGTTGTTATTACAACTATTCCAAATTTCTCTAGCCTTAACTGATGTACATTTCTTTTTAATATTAGTTCTTACTGTCGTCGTCTCAAACATGAGTTTCCCCCTCAGGTCAGAGCGGTTTCTTTTATCTGGAACAGGTCCTGAATGCAGTTTGGAAGCAGTTTCTGCTGGGCTTTAAAGGCAAATAAAACAGTTTTCTGCTCTACTATATCATGGAATTTTAAGATATTATATTTAATAAAAAGATCATCAACATCAACTCTGTCAGGAAGAAGCTCAGCAGAGGTTAAACGTCCTGCGTGAAATCAGGAGGTTTAACCTCCACAGCAGCTGCTGAACCTTCTACTCTCCATCATCCAGTCTGTTCTCTGCTCCTCCATCTCTGTCTGGTTCAGACCCACCAAACTGGACTGAACAGACTGCAGGACAATCAGGTCTGCAGAGGAGAACTGGGACTAACTACCATCTATCCTGGACCTGGTCCAGACCCCTCACACCCAGGACACCGCAATCATATGGAGGAACAAAGGAACCGATCACCGTGCAATAATAATAACAATAATAACAGTAATTATAATAACATATTCTGTTGGACAATCTTTTGGTTATCTGTTCGAACCAATAAAGAAGATTCTGAACCTGGAGAATAAAGATGATTCTGATCTGCTGTAACTGCACCTCTCAATAATCATATCTATCTCATTCTGCTGAACCTTCACTTATTTAATTGTATATTCGTTAATAAGAGACACATTTGTTTATTTACTGTTTGCTATTTTTAAATCTGGGTTCAGTGAGTGAAATAACCGGAGTCAAATTCCTTGTTGGACAATGTTCAAACTTAATAAAATAAATAAATATTCCCTAGCTGTGTGCGGATATTTTTATTTATTTAAAAAAATTTTTTTTTATTAGTATTTAATTTTTTATTTTTATATGTGTTTCACTTGCTTTCTTTGCAAAACTACTATAAATTACACATATACCTCAAGTATTTTTGAAAATATTTGTAATTTTTTTTGTAAATATTATCCTTTTTTTTTGGTGTTTACTATTTTTTTTCTTTCTTGTACATACTCTTTTTCTACTTTTTATATTGCTCTTTTTATTATTTAACTACTTATTGGTTATTTCTATTTTAAATTTTTTGTACAAAGTGTGTGTGTGTGTGTGTGTGTGTGTGTGTGTGTGTGTGTGTGTGTGTGTGTGTGTGTGTGTTTGGTTGCTGCACGACTGAATTTCTCCTCTGGGAGATCAATAAAGTCTTCTATTCTATTCTATATACATATAATAACCTTATTACCTAAAAAAAACACAATAAAACCCTGAATCCTCAGATTTCCTAGATACAAAGATATTCTTGTAAAAATAATACACCAGCTTTGGTACATAAACAGATAGTTTTAGAGTTAGACATCATTTAATAACAATTTTTGTTTTAGTCTCTTTTTGAAAATTTAGAGATCCAGACTCTTTTATAGCATTTTATATCAAATCAAATCAATCTCATTCCGAATTTTTGCTGGTTACACTGAAACTTGTACATTTCAGTTTCCTTTGCTTTCCCAGATCCAGGATCAGGACACGTAGACGTGCTGCTAACATGCTAAGCTGCTAAGCTGCTGCCAGCGTGAATAAACGTCTCACCTGTGGGGGTTCTGGGGGTTTGAAGGGGATTAAAGGGGGTTAAAGCGGCTTCTGGACCAGGACCAGGACCTACCTGACATGTTTCCGGCTCATTATCAGCAGAAAAACCCCCAGAGACGCGGATCCAGCAGCTACGTAGCTGTAGCTGTAGCCGTTAGCCTGAAGGACCCCTGGTGGAGAGAGAGGTGTCCGAGCTGCTGCCGGAACAAAACACCAGGACCCGCTGGAGGGACGGTCCTGTAAAATAAATACATATGAAATAACACAAACACCAGGACCCGCTGGAAAACAGTCCTGCCTGGGAGTAATTATCTTATTTAGCTGTAAAATAAATACATATTAAATAACAAAACACCAGGACCCGCTGGAAAACAGTCCTGCCTGGGAGTAATTATCTTATTTAGCTGTAAAATAAATACATATTAAATAACAAAACACCAGGACCCCGGCCTGCCGGAGAACTGGCTTTATTTATTATTTTATTTATGTATTTATTTATTCATTTATTTATTTATTCTTTCATTTATATATTTTTCTTTTATTTATTTATTTATTCTTTTATTTATTCTTTTATCTATTTATTTATTTTTCTTTTATTTATTTATTTATTTATTTATTTATTTATTTTTCTTTTATTTATTTTTCTTTTATTTATTTATTTATTTATTTTTCTTTTATTTATTTATTTATTTATTTATGTATTTATTTATTCTTTTATGTATTTATTTATTTATTCTTTCATTTATTTACTTTTCTTTTATTTATTTATTTATTTATTTATTTATTTATTTATTTATTCTTTTATTTATTTATTATTTTATTTATTTATTCTTTTAGCAAAGGTTCATTATAAAACAAACATGGCAAATATACAGTACTGTCTCAGAAAATTTGAATATTGTGATTTTCTGTAACGCAATTACAAAAACAAAAATGTGATACATTCTGGATTCATTACAAATCAACTGAAATATTGCAAGCCTTTTATTATTTTAATATTGCTGATCATGGTTTACAGCTTAAGAAAACTCAAATATCCTATCTCAAAAAATTAGAATATTCTGGGAATCTTAATCTTAAACAGTAAACCATAATCAGCAATATTAAAATAATAAAAGGCTTGCAATATTTCAGTTGATTTGTAATGAATCCAGAATTAATGACATTTTAGTTTTTTTAATTGCATTACAGAAAATAAAGAACTTTATCAAATATTCTAATTTTCTGAGACAGTCCTGTATATTCCATACAAATACATTTGTAATAAGCTGCTACCTGCGTGAATAAACGTCTCACCTGTGGGGGTTCTGGGGGTTTAATACCTAATACCTAAAGTGCTCAGGAACATTTCCTTCTGAGGAAAATATCTTGTAAAGAAAAATGCATATTTGGTAACTGTTGATGTCATAAATAGTAAGAATCTGGAGATTTTTAAATAAAGGAGCAGCAGTAGCATCCCAGACAGATCGAGATGCAAGTCTTACAAAACGGTTATGGAGAATTAAGATTTTATGGAGAGTAGTTGTAAATGTACTGCCCCAAACAATATTGCAATATGAAAGGTGAGGATAGATTAGACTGTAATAAAGAGTAAGTAGACACTGCTTAGAAACCAATAGATTTGTTTATTTTCTTACTCACACAATAAACCTGTTCTCTCCAACACAAACGGTCATCAGTAATTATTCCTAGAAATCTTGTAGATGATACTTGGGGCATCTCTGTAGACTCAATTGTAATTTTAGATAAATCCTTGTTGTATGATTTTTTGCCACTAAAGATAATAAAATTAGATTTTTTTATATTCAGAGATAACTTGTTCATTTTAAACCATGTGACAAAGACATCTAAGCCAGCATTCACATTACTTATTAAAGAATTAAAGTTTGAGTTTGAGAGAACCAGCGTTGTGTCATCTGCAAACATAATTGGGGAAAGAACGTTTGAGATGTTACACAAATCATTTATATAGATGATGTCATATGGAACAACTCCTGTCTTTAGAGACAGGGAAAAAATATAGTGAAGAGGTTTCAAAATAGATTGCTTCACCTGTTTGACAAGAGATGCTGAAATATTGTCCTGGCCTGCTGCAGACGACTTCAGCTGGTCAATAGACCCCTTTCCAGCCTACGTCATCACAGGATGCGCGCGCATTGTTGCGGCAGAAGAGCGGTAGAAGTTGTATGAGTTTGAATGGAGCGAGGGAAGATTTGTTTCTTAAGTTGCGTTTTTGGAGTTGCAGTAACGTTATAGAAGAACAACATGCCCACCAGCTGTTGTGTGTACGGGTGTACAAATCGAAATCCTGAGGAACATACATTTTTTGCAGTTCCCAGAGGAATAATGATGATATTGTTATTGTGTGTGCTAGTCTCACAAACCTTAGTAAAAGTGTTGTTCCGAAAAAATCCTAGAAATAAGGGTTCTGAATAATAACATCAAGTCTTGACATTTTTTTATTTTCTCATCAGTGATTTGGAGCTGTGACTATGAATTGAATATCAGCCATTAATGATTTACTTGACTATTAAAATTTTGCTAATAAACTACCGGAGTTATTTGTTTTTTCTCACTGATTGTGTAAATGTATTGATTATTTTCTCTTTTTAAAGCTACAAACATCCAACTTCCACAGCTGTAAATATGCTCCACAAATATACATATATTCACTATATGTGTTGTATATCAAACTCAGGTATAATTATAGATATATTAATCCCCACAAACCCTCAAATAAAAATAATGAATTTACCTAAAAATAATGAACTAAGTTTTAAAAAACAGTATTTTGCATTATATGCCTTTTAATGTTTTTCTTTTTATCATATTAGTGGGAATAGGTTTCTGTAAATTAATGGTGATAATGTGAGATGCAGGATGGACAATAAAGCTCATGTAATTTTTAATTTTTTTTTTTTTTTAAATAACTATCAACTTCATTCAGCAGCACAGACAAAGGTACACATGACATGGCTTTCATTCAAAGGCAATGCTTAATGAAACTCATTAAGAAACAAAGGGGAACCAGTAAATTAACAAAAATAATAAGATAAATTAAATAAATATGAAATAATAAAATAACTTAAAATGTCTAGTGTATAAAATACATTCAGTTGTCATAATTCTTTACAAACTTCAGCTGTGACAGCTGCTGACAGTGTCGCAGCTTCTCCTGAGTGTAAACACTAGGTTTCTCAACCAAATACAGATGAATGGACATCGGGCCACTTTGTGATATCTTCCTCCGGGAAGGAAGTTGCTTTCCATCCGCCAAAGTTAGTTTAATAACGTAATTTCCACGATCTTTTTCCATCAATCGGCTGGTGTAAACTGACATGAACTCCGTCTTTCTGCCGCAACAATGCGCGCGCAGTTTGCCTACGTCATACTTGTTTACAAACACGGAAAGGGGTCTATTATGTCACTTATTTCCTGGGTGTCGGGAAGTTCAAAGCTGGAAATAACAGGAAAAGTCCCTTTTATGGAATCCAGCGGGTTTCCATCACAGGGAGGGATATTATTCGCTAATTTCTGACCAATGTTTACAAAGAAGTCATTGAACTTTTCGGCAATATCGAATGGGTTGTTTAGAGATGCTTCACCATTTTGAAAAACAGAAGGCAATTGATTGGTAGCCTTCTCTCTTTGTAACAATTTATCAATGACTTTCCAGGTGGATTTAATATCGTTTGAACACCTTCTAAATTCATCACTAAAATACTTTTGTTTTGCGGATCTAATTGCATAATTGTATGTATTTCTGCTGCATTTATATGCACTGTGGTTAAGAGGGGGGTGGGATTGTGACATATCTTTTATATAGTTTGGTCTTTTTCTGCAGCATTTTCAGCAAATCAGGTGAAAACCATGGTTTATTAAAATCTGAATGACGTTTCTTTGTAAGATTTGTGACAGGAAAACATTCCTCAAAACATGAGCTAAATACATCTGTGAATTTTTGATATGCTAATTCAACATTATTCTCCTCAAATAGGTTATCCCAGGATATGGTTTCAAGCCTGTTTTTAAACTTTGAAATATTTTTCTCATTCATTATTCTTTTAGATATTTTTTCATTAGTATTTCCAGCTTTGTTTGTTTTGATTTTGGAAAACTGAAAGATAGCGAGATGATCTGACAGGTCAAGGTACAATACGCCAGATTTCATACAGTCAGTCAGAGAGTTTGAGAGGATGTTGTCAATAAGAGTTGCTGATGTCTCTTTAACTCGTGTTGCTTTATGAATAAGAGGAAAAAAATAATTAGAATACAGAACATTAAGGTAGTCCTCAACAAGATTATCTGACTTATGTTTCAGGAGATTTAAGTTAAAGTCACCTAGAATAAAACAATATTTGTTCTCACTGTTAACACGGTCAAGTAAACAAAACAAACCTTCATTAAAGTCTGTGATGACAGAATCTGGGGGGCGGTATACAGCTCCAACAATAATACTCTTTCCACTAGTGACAGGAAGCTCAACAAAAACAGACTCAACATCACACATGTCTGTTTCCAGAGAAAGATCATCTCTTATTTTGAAATCAAAGTCAGAATGAATAAACAGAGAAACTCCACCTCTAATTCTATTCTCTCTTACATAATGGACTGAATTATAATTGGGAAGTTTAAATGTTTCTTTAGAGTCTTCTGACAGCCATGTTTCCGTTAGGGCTATAGCTGAAAAGTCATGCTCAAGTAAAGATAAATAATGAATAAAGTTGTCATAGTTGCATGATAGACTTCTTATATTAAGATGAAAAGAAGAAAACATGTTTGCTTGCATAGTATGGAGGATTTTTTGTGCCAAAATTAAATAAATACATAATTAATTAATTAAAATGGGAATGAAATATATCATTAATTAATTAAATGTGTCATTAATTAATTAAAATTAGAATGAAATATGTCATTAATTAATTAAAATACAATTCATTTTAAGTAAAAATATATATTTATTATTTCAGCATTTAATTAATTAATGACACATTTAATGAATGATTTTGTGTTACGTGTGAATCATGAAATGTAAAACTGCATTTAATTAATTAATGACACATTTAATTAATGATTTCGTGTTGCTGAATCATGAAATGTAAATGTAAAACTGTCAGTTTCACTCGTCAAACTCAGTGGGCGGGGCTAACGCGAATCCAGCAGAGGAAGCAGAGGAACTTCCTCTGCTTTACGTGCTACATGCTGCATGCTCGGGGTCAGCAGGTCCTGCTTCCACATACTCTGCAAGGTCGAAGATATCGCTCACCAACTCTCTACAAAGTTCACGAAAATCCTCCGAACTCACAGCTGTCATGTTTAGAAAGTCTCCTCTTCCACCTCCAGTTTCAGACCAAAGCAGTGGATTCCACTAGATTCCACTGGATTCGCGTTAGCCCCGCCCACTGAGTTTGACGAGTGAAACTGACAGTTTTACATTTACATTTCATGATTCAGCAACACAAAATCATTAATTAAATGTGTCATTAATTAATTAAATGCAGTTTTACATTTCATGATTCACACGCAACACAAAATCATTAATTAATTAAATGCTGAGATAATAAATATATATTTTTACTTAAAATGAATTGTATTTTAATTAATTAATGACATATTTCATTCTAATTTTAATTAATTAATGACACATTTAATTAATTAATGATATATTTAATTCCCATTTTAATTAATTAATGATGTATTTTTTTATTTAATTTTGGCACAAAAAATCCTCCATAGCATAGAAGAACATAACTCATTGAATTGAGATTCAACGTAATAATTACAAAGGTTAGAAATGTTAAATGTGGAAAAGAAATTTTGATCTGGGTCAACATCACCATTGTCAAAAGTAGGACCATCAAAGGGCTTGAAGGTCTGACCTTCTAAACAGTGGAGTAGTCAGCTGTAGAGGACCTGCAGGTCTGGATCTGGACCCTAGTGGTCTGTAGAAATGAGGAAAAGAGGAAAAAAATAGAAAAAAATAGGAAAAAAAGAGGAAGAAAAGAGGAAAAAAGCGGAAAAAAGGGGAAAAAAGAGGAAAAAAAGGAAAAAAGAGGGAAAAAAGAGGAAAAAAAGGAAGAAAAAAAAGAGAAAAAATAGGAAAAAAATAGGAAAAAAAGAAGGAAAAAAAGAGGAGAAAAAAGACAAAATAGGAAAAAAAGAGGAAAAAAGAGGAAAAAAATAGAAAAAAAGAGGAAAAAAAGGAAAAAAGAGGAAAAAAAGAGAAAAAAGGTCCTGCCGGTCTGGATCTGGACCCTAGTGGTCTGTAGAGGACCTGCAGGTCTGGATCTGGACCCTAGTGGTCTGTAGAGGACCTGCAGGTCTGGATCTGGACCCTAGTGGTCTGTAGAGGACCTGCAGGTCCTTTATTTCACTTTATTTTTTATTTAATTTGACCACATCAATTATTAATTTCTGAGGCAAGAAACTTCACAAAAGCTCATTTTCTTCAAACTTTATTTCATACACTTAACACTGGCAAAGAACAAAAAAATAAATAAAAACACTGTCTGATTTTTAAAATAAAGAAACAAATAAAAACATAATAAGAGAGGAAACATCTTGTTTACTGCCACAGTTGAACGTTCGGGGTCTGAAACTCTTAACGAATGAAAACAGACGCCAGGATCAACCGTCACTGCTGATAAACACGCGTTTATGGGGGTGATGTCACAGAAACAACTGTGATGTCACAGAAACAACTGTGATGTCACAAAAACAACTGTGATGTCACAAAAACAACTGTGATGTCACCGGTACTGGAGTTGAGGAGGGATGAGGGGGGATGGCATCCTCCCTCATCCCTCCTGAAATAAAAACGGTCCAAATCTATGGAGCCAAATCAAGGCCAAAAGTTTTGCTTATTTGAAAATAAAATTTGAACCTGAAAATTCTTTTTTCCAGTTTCAATTTTTTTTTCGGTATCAGATCTTTTTTTTTTTTTTCAGTTTCATTTCTTTTTTTTTCCAGTTTCAATTTTTTTTTTCATTTTTCCACGCCCCCCACATCGGGGCCAAAAGTCTGAAACTAAAAAAAATTTTGAAACTGAAAAAAAAAAGATTTGAAACTGAAATAAAAAGTTCTGAAACTGAAAAAAAGATCTGATACCGAAAAAAAAAATTGAAACTATAAAAAAAAAGAATTTTCAGGTTCAAATTTTATTTTCAAATTAGCAAAACTTTTGGCCTTGATTTGGCTCCATACAAATCATCCCCCCTGTAAAACTGCCATCCCCCCTTTCCATCCCTTATGTCATTTCATCAATGAATGTGGTTTTACTGCTATTTCAACATTTAGAGTCATGAAATAAGTAGCAAAATCTGCCAGTGGGACAAGATTTATCTTCTTATTACAAGCAAAAAAATTGTGTTCCACTGGCAGATTTTTCTACTTATTTCAAGTGAAAATCTACTTGAAACAGGTGAAAATTGTTGTTTTTTCCAGTGATGAGTCTTGTTTTAAGTGTAATGAGATTTTTTTACTAAAATGAGACATTTTAACTAGAAATAAGACAAATATTCTTGTTAAGATTGTGAGTTTTTGCAGTGATCCATGTTACTTATCCTGTGAAGGACAGAGTCATATTGATAAGTTCAGAAAAGTGTTTTTTATTGTTGTGTTTTGATGTATTTGATGTAAGCCCAGTGGATATTTAAAGCTTACAGAAGGCTGCATTTAACTGCTGCTATGTCATTCCTGCAGTATTTCTGCAGCTGTTTTGGTCACTGCTATTATTTGTAATATATTATATTATTTGTAATCAGCACAAATTATCTGTCCCCATATGATCAAATCCACCATCCCCCCTGATTTTTTCTTACAACTCCAGTACTGGATGTCACCATCTTGTTTCTGAAGAGCAGCTTTGATGGTTTTAGAGCCTAACAGATAACTGGGACACGCCCACCCCACCTGATTGGTCGGTTAAGGCTCTTAAGCAGCTAAAGGGCGACAGAAAAAACTCTGTTTACTCTTATTTTGGTTCCTTGTGGATCCCACCACAGTCAAGTCCACGGAGCCACGCCCACCATAATGCAAACATCTGTGACCTCACGTGTAGATGGACGTGAAATATAACTAATGAGGCAAAAACCTAAAAAATATTTGAGAGGGGAAGATTTTTTTTTATCATGCACTTCGAGAAAAAAGTCGAAATGTCGAGAAAAAAGTCGAAATGTCGAGATGAATGTTGAAGTACAATTTCAAGTGAATTTTCAAGTCACAATTTCAAGAATAAAGTCAAAATTTCAAGAATAAAGTCGAAATTTTGTGAATAAAGTCATTATTTCGCCTTTTTTCTCAACATTTCAACATAATTCTCAACATTTCGACTTTTTTCTCGAAATTGTACTTCAACATTATTCTCGAAATTTCAACATTTTTCTCAACATTTCGACTTTTTCTTGAAATTGTTTTTAATCTCGACATTTTTACTTTTTTCTCAAAATTGTATTTCAACATTATTCTCAACATTTCGACTTTTTTCTCAAAATTTTACTTAATCTCGACATTAATCTCGTCATTTTCTTTGACATTTCGACTTCTGCATAATGAATAAAAAAATCTTCCTCCTCTACAATATTATTTTGATTTTTCTCCTGTCTGGCCCTAATACTCTTCCATAAAAACCAGGCTGTGATTGTGTTTATTGCTGCTTTTGGAGCCCCTAGTGGTCATTCTAAATACTGCACACCCCCCTGATCCAACTTTATACCTTTTCCACTAGCGTTGCCGATTGCAGAACCGGTTTGATCTTTCCAGCGCTGGATCCACGTGGAAGAAAAGCAGCGTCTCATCTTTCAGAGCAGAAAACACGAATAAAACCTTCAAGTAGTGAAACATTGTTTTCTCCAGCTGATTGTTGCTGAACATGAACTAAAAAAAAGATGAGCAGGAAACTGACTGATGAGAATGATGAGATTAAATGAGCAGGAAAGAAAAGCTGCTTCTCTAAAATAAATAAATGATGTGCAGACATTTGCAGCTCGGCTCCTCCAGGAACTTTAACACGACCGATGTCCGACTTCTTTGTTTTATACTTGCAGAAAAATATAACTTTTACCTCTCTGAGACATGAAATTATGGGCTGTGTCACCGTGGGAACTCGTTATCGTTATATGTTGGTAGTTAAATGCAGACGGGAGCAGTTTTATATTTCAGAACATTTCAGTCACAAACAAAGAAACTTAGATTCAACTCCAATGAACGAGTTTCCCGTCTCTCCCGGGTGTTGCCGTGGTGACGGGAGACCGACTGCAGGGACACGTGAACGAAGCCCCGGGAATCTCGTCCCGACCGCTTTTCCACCAAACCAGTTCCAGGTTCAGGTTCTGGTTCTGGTTCTGGTTTCTGAGTTTGGAACCAGACTTTCTGTTTCCACTGACAAAGAACCGGCTCCGGTTCCAAAGTAGCACCACATCTTTACTGGTCTAGAGGAAAGAACCGCTTCCGTAAGCGGAGGGGGAGGAGTTATTCAGACCAACGGCAACAGCAGGACTGGGAGACGGAGACATTTTCAAATAATAATTAAAGCTGCAAGCAGCGATGAACGGGCCCTTGCACATGCAATTTTCACCAATTATGGTGAAGGACTCAAAACTAAGTCCGATGACACTACCACGACTCTTTATGTCAAACCATTCAAAAGTTATGGCGACCAATCAGCTACTAGTATCACTTCCTGTTTAGCGTTGAAGTTTGACGCGGCGCCACGGCCACGGCATTTCACGAAAACTCACGATTTTGTGTCTCCTGAGCGAATTTTATGTCGAACGGACGATCCTGCTAGGAGGAGTTCGTTAAAGTTCGACACGTGAAAATGGCATAAATTGCGTCAAAAATTACACGATTAATTCAAAATGGCCGACTTCCTGTTCAGTTTCGGCCATGGCGCCAAGAGACTTTTCTTTAAGTTGCAACATGATACAGGTGTGTACCGATTTTCGTGCATGTACGTCAAACCGTATTGTGGGGCTTGAGGCACAAAGTTTTCTAGGGGGCGCTGTTGAGCCGTTAGGCCTCGCCCATTAATGCAAACCATTAAATATCACATTTATCACCAGGTCTGGCTTGGTGCAAAATTTGGTGACTTTTAGGGCACGTTTAGGGGGAAAAAAGGCCCTCATTTCGTCGTGTGAAAAACAAGGAAAATAAAAACAAAAACAATTCCTACAGATACAATAGGGCCTTCGCACTGTCAATGCTCGGGCCCTAATTAATCTGGATGAAGCAAAGCATCATGGGAGGAGGAAGAGACAACCTGTCTTTTAGAGATGTGTCCACGGAGGAGCTACGTGGACCAAGTCCTGTTAGAGCAGATACCTGGTTGTTACTGCAACTTTCACGCTAACGCAGAGACGTAACTGACGTTAGCAGAGACGAAACTGACGTTAGCAGAGACGTAACTGACGTTTGCATAGACGTAACTGACGTTAGCAGAGACGTAACTGACGTTAGCAGAGACGTAACTGACGTTTGCAGAGACGTAACTGACGTTTGCAGAGACGTAACTGACGTTAGCAGAGACGTAACTGACGTTTGCAGAGACGTAACTGACGTTAGCAGGGACGTAACTGACATTAGCAGAGACGTAACTGACGTTTGCAGAGACGTAACTGACGTTAGCAGAGACGTAACTGACGTTTGCAGAGACGTAACTGACGTTAACAGAGACGTAACTGACGTTAACAGAGACGTAACTGACGTTTGTAGAGACGTAACTGACGTTAACAGAGACGTAACTGACGTTAGCAGAGACGTAACTGACGTTAGCAGATACGTAACTGACGTTAGCAGAGACGTAACTGACGTTAGTAGAGACGTAACCAGTTGTGAACCAGAACCAGCTCTGGAACCAGTTTGGTGGAAAAGGGGTACGGTTAGCTTTAGCCAGCAGCTAGCTGCACCGTCCCACAAAAACACAAAGCACAAGAACAACAACAGCGACAGCGTCACGTGACGTTTGCGCGGACGGCTACCGAAAGCAAAAACAGAGACGTTTCAGTACATTTTACTAGATGCAGCATTTCCATGATCGTCATCATAAATCGATAAAGTGCCAAAACCCGACTTTCACAGTTGCTACGGCGACATTTCTGTTCGGCCCTTCGGAGGAGAAGCTGAGCTTCAATCGGGGGAAAACCACGGAGATAAAGGTTCCTAGCAGCAACGCTCGGATAAACACGTGTAAAAATACTCAAGTCTCAAGTTCAGCAACGTTAGAAGTATTAAAACTAAAAATACTTTATTATTATATGTCATTATATCAGTGACGCTGCTCTAAGGTGCCAGGAGCGTTTTCTTGTTTCATGCCACGCTTACGCTAACTTTTTTACAGTTGGTGTTTCATATTTCAATGATGCATCGATGATTATAATCACATCTACATGTAAAACATTCATCTGTAACTAAACCAGAGTATCAATAATTACATTTAGGACCGTAAATACTTGGGCAATGAGGGCGTTTTTTATGGAGAGAAAATCAACTCAAAACATCGCCGTGTGGTTATTATTAGATTTGTGCGTATTATCTGATTGATGCGTATTATTAGATTAGTGCAGATTATTAGATTAGTGCGTGGGTAACTTGCTCCAAGTTACGGCCAAAATGATAATTAAGTTCAAAAAGCCTCCTACACACACAAATAGTTAAATACGCCTGAACAAATCTGGTTTTGACACTCTTTTCTCCAAAAAGCCTCACAGATTGATCCGGTCATGGTGCGTTTAAGGACCAGTGGAAAGCTGCGTCATCTGAACTTTCATCTAATACTTACCAGTTTCCTACCCTAAGTAGGTAAACACGTTGCGGCCATCGCTTTAAAACATCTAATTACATTTGTATGTATATATGTATGTATATATATAAATAAATAAATAAATATATATGATATATTTAAAATATATATTATGTATTAAAAATGCATATATATGCCTTAGGTTTTACCAACTTTACCAACTTTTACCAACCATTAATATATATGCAGACAAAAAAATATATATAATTACATTTGTAAAGCTCATAAATGCAGATCTGTCCATATAAGGAATTATAGAATATTACAAAGTAAATCTGTTACAACCACGGGGAGCTGAGATATTCTTTCTTACAAGTTTAGAGGTAACTTAGTATCGAGGGAAACAACACTGGACTCAGATGGAAGTTCAGATGACCCAGCTTTCCACCGGTACTTAAACGCACCATGTACGGATCAATCTGTGAGGAGAAAAGAGTCTCAAAATCATTTGGGTGTATCTGCAAATTCGTGTATTTAACGATTTGTGTGTGTATGAGGCTTTTTGAATTCGTAATTATCATTTTGTCCTTAACTTTGAGCAAGTTACGCACAAATCTAATAATACGCACGAATCATCATAAATAAGATAATATGCATAAATCAGATAATATGCATAAATCAGATAATATGCATAAATCAGATAATACACACAAATCAGATAATATGCACAAATCAGATAATGTGCATAAATCAGATAATATGCATAAATCAGATAATATGCATAAATCAGATAATGTGCATAAATCAGATAATATGCATAAATCAGATAATATGCATAAATCAGATAATGTGCATAAATCAGATAATATGCATAAATCAGATAATATGCATAAATCAGATAATATGCATAAATCAGATAATGTGCATAAATCAGATAATATGCATAAATCAGATAATGTGCATAAATCAGATAATATGCATAAATCAGATAATATGCATAAATCAGATAATATGCATAAATCAGATAATGTGCATAAATCAGATAATATGCATAAATCAGATAATATGCATAAATCAGATAATATGCATAAATCAGATAATATGCATAAATCAGATAATGTGCATAAATCAGATAATACGCATAAATCAGATAATACAAACACACAAATGTTTTGAGTTGATTTTCTCTCCATAGTTTTTCATGATTTTTACTTTACACGCCGCTACACTGGATTTGAAGTAAAAACCTCCGAGCGCAGACTTTTAAAAGCAGCTGTAATTGTTGAATACTGAGAACCATGTTTTAGTGAAACCTTGTAAATGTAAATCTGTACACTTTGATCACATCTTGATTGATTCTGAGTGTGAACCGCTTGGATCCGAGGATCGACCTAAAAGACTCATGAAGGCAACGGAGTTGTAAGAAGCTGCTGTACATTCAGATATTATGGGATGGAGACCATGCTGGACGCGTCACTAACACCTAAACTAGACCATGCAGCTGCAGGACGGGGGCGGAGCGTAAGGCACACTAAAGAAAGGTGTTTTATGTGATGGGGATGTCTGACGTCCCATCGTCAGCGTTCGTGTTTCACGGGGTCCAGTCTCCATGACGACAGGACGTCACGTCTGTCACTCAAACTTCTGCTCCCGCCTCCTCTTCATCTTCCTCTTCAGCTCTAATCCCTCACCAGTCAGAGATGCGTGTCCTGCTCCTCCTCCTCGTCTTCGGTTACTGCTTGATTGACAAATACCTGAAAAACAGATGTTTTTATTCGCAGAAACTCTTTTTTTTGTTTGTTTTTTGTTTTCTCGTACGTATTGTTGAGGCATTTTGACACCATTGGTGATGTGAAGCTCCAGCTTCCTCCCCCTGCAGGCAGTACTAGTAGTAAAAAGAATCAGGAGGGATGGTGGATTTTATCATATGGGGACAGATAATTTGTGCTGATTACAAATAATATAATATATTACAAATAATAGCAGTGACCAAAACAGCTGCAGAAATACTGCAGGAATGACATAGCAGCAGTTAAATGCAGCCTTCTGTAAGCTTTAAAGGGATTGTGACATGAAAAACACATTTTTCTTGATTTTTTATGTTTTGTTGGGTGTCTTGACATCAATTACACCCAAAAAACAACGAACTTTTAACATTCAGTGTATTGTGTGCTTTCTGGGATTTTCCGCATAACTATGCAAAAACGGCGCATCTGGTTTGGTGGCGGGCCGTTACGTAACGGCCCGCTAAATCACCGCCCCCTCCACCCAGCTCCCTGACTCCGCTCCTCTCCAGCGCACCATAAAGGCTGATTTATGGTTCCGCGTTACACCGACGCAGAGCCTACGGCGTAGGGTTACGCGGCGACGCGCACCATACGCTGAACCCTACAGCGTAGGCTCTGCGTCGATTTAACGCGGAACCATAAATGAGGCTTAACACGGAGCTGTTTACAGCCTCTTTTGTTCTAATCACCGGAGGAAAACTGCTAAGAAGACCCGCGGCCACTGACTGGACTTAAGATAAGGGGACAGTGCTGCTTGCATGCCTTTATTTTTATGATTGTTTGCTGTGGTTCGCCCTGCTGCTTTTCCGTGCATGCTTCGCCTGTCGCTCCCGGCTTACTCTCCGACGCCGCTGTGAGCGTATGGCTGGAGGAGGTTTGGAGGAGGAGCGAGGGAATGATTGACAGGAAAGGGGGAAAGGAAGCATTTTTCACGCGCAAAAAAACACTGTAATAAAAAGCCAGGAATAGAGTACTAGAGTAAAGTTTTTCTTGTTACACTCTTTTAGACACATTTGAGGGATGTTGGCCAAGACTTTTAATAGTGTTAAAAGCATGTTAAAAATGATGTCACAATACCTTTAAATATCCACTGGGCTTACATCAAATACATCAAAACACAACAATAAAAAACACTTTTCTGAACTTATCAATATGACTCTGTCCTTCACAGGATAAGTAACATGGATCACTGCAAAAACTCAAAATCTTAACAAGAATATTTGTCTTATTTCTAGTTAAAATGTCTCATTTTAGTAAAACAATCTCATTACACTTAAAACAAGACTCATCACTGGAAAAAACAACAATTTTCACCTGTTTCAAGTAGATTTTCAGTTATATACCGTAAGTAGAAAAATCTGCCAGTGGAACAAGATTTTTTTGCTTGTAATGATAAGATAAATCTTGTCCCACTGGCAGATTTTTCTACTTATTTCAAGTGAAAATTTACTTGAAACAGGTGAAAATTGTCAAATAAGTTATTTTTCTGGTGTTATTTTTCTGGTGATGAATCTAAATGTTGAAATAGCAGTAAAACCACATTCATTGATGAAATGACATAAGGGATGGAAAGGAGGGATGACAGTTTTACCGTTTTTATTTCAGGGGGGATGCCATCCCCCTCATCCAGTACTGTCTGCAGGGCCGACACCTTAGAACTGGCTTCACCACAGACTTGAACCACGGGAATGCCATATGATGAAGTTCCTGACTGACTGATATGTTAATACCAACTCATTTGGCCACAGATCACATCTGACTGTAAATACCCTTTAATTGCTTTTTGTCTCTCACCTTTGGCTTGTTGATTCTTGCCTTTTGTGCTTTGAACTTACTGTATAAAAAGTCATGATTCCAACCATTCGTGGTCGGCACACCAACTCAGAGATGCTCTGCGTAGGTCTGCTCACCGCCGGCTTACTGAATAAAACTCACTACACCACAGCGGACTTCTGAACTGGATTTTATATTATTCTTCAACAGTATCCACGGAAACGACGGTCCAATCACCTGCCAGCGGCTGCCGTCCTCCTTGACTCCGTCCCCGACGCCCGCCAGCCCGTTGGCGCTCGGCTTCTTCTCCTGCATCTCGGGCTGGCCGTCGTTGGTCACGTCCAGGGTGGGGTTGTCATGGTAACCGTTCTCCACGTGGTGGAGCTCCTCGCCGCGGAACTGCGGTTTAAAAACAACGTTTATGCACTCAGAAGTTTTCACGCCCAGCTAATCAGCGAGTAACGACCCTGGAAGAGTTTAACATCAGAGCGTTCGGCAAACACGCTGCTCACTGCGGCACACAGAGAAATAGAAGATTTAGAGGTGGTAACTGCTCTTAAAAACCACATTTTATCAACGTCGACATGATTCGTCGACTAAAATCGAAAATAAAAACAGTTGCCGGTGAATTTTGGCAAGAAGAACATTTGAACAGAGTGAGGATTCGTCCTCCTTCCTATCTCTGCAGAGAGCTGCACATGCTCAGTAGAGTCCACAGGTGAACAACGTGGAGGCGGAGTTCTTTAGATTTGTTTCTGAATGACGTGTCCATCTTTCTTTATTTTTAATTAACACGTAATTTAAACAACCTCATGCAACATTTAAATAATAAATAATAATAATAATAAATAATAATAAATAATAATAATAATAATAATAATAATGAATATGATAATAATAACAAATAATAATAAGTGCAAATAATAAATAATAATAATGATGATAATAATAAATGATAATAATAATAAATAATAATAATGATAATAAATGATAATAATAATAATAAGGATAATAATAATAATAATAATAATAAGTGCAAATAATAATGATAATAATAATAATAATAATAATAATAATAATAATAATAATATATAAGAACATTTCAATAATTATAAGACTCATAATCCGATTACTCGACTAATCGTTTTAGTAGTCGTGTATCTGCGTGTATCTGTGTGTGTGTGTGTGTGTGTGTGTGTGTGTGTGTGTGTTGTGTGTGTGTGTGTGTGTGTGTGTGTGTGTGTGTGTGTGTGTGTGTGTGTGTGTGTGTGTGTGTGTGTGTGTGTGTGTGTTTCTGTGTGTGTGTGTGTGTGTGTGTGTGTGTGTGTGTGTGTGTGTGTGTGTGTGTGTGTGTGTGTGTGTGTGTGTATGTATCTGTGTGTGTGTTTTTTCCCCCACCATGGTCTTGACTGAGGGCAGCCGTCTCTGCCAGCAGATGTAAATGACTCCAGATGTGATGATGACCATGCAGACCGACCCGATGATGACCAGAACCACGAACAGCTTCCCGTAGTCGCTGCGGCTTTTACTGGGCCGAGACTGGCAGCTGCTGGCCGCGCTGTAGTTCTGGATGCCCACCTGAGAGGACACACACACACATATATATATATATAAATATACACATATAAACACACACACACACACACACACCGTATTATACCGTTATAATCAAAATTCAATTCAATTTACTTTATTTGTTGAACAGGGACTGTACATATTAATAAACACAAGTGTAAATATGCATGGTTGTAGCCAGAGGCTAATTTATAATAGTTAGTCTCAAATATAGCTTGGTGGTAGATATGCTGCTATAGGCTTATGCTGCAGGGGGCACCGACATGATCCACCTCTCACCCTTCTTCTCCTCTCCTCTTCCCTTCCTCTCTTCTGCATTTCCATTTTTATTTATTATAAGTATCTCATAGCTATCATTTTTGTCCATCGTTCCTGTAGTTTCTTGTGCTGGCCCCACTTTATTCCCTTTTGTGCATGTTTGCAGGCCGGAGCTTCAGGAGCTGCGTGCTGGCCTGCGGTCCCGGTCCCCCCCCCCCATCCCCGGTCATCCCGCTGCTGCTTCCACCTGCCTGCTGTGCTGCTGACCTTCGGCATGAGGGTCCCCCCTTATGATCCAGGTCCTGGTCCAGGTTTCTTCCTCCTAAAGGGGAGTTTTTCTTGCCACTGTTTCGCTTAAGGTTTTTCTCCCACTATGGGAGTTTTTACCTGCCATTGTTTATGTAATAATTGCTCGGGGGTTTATGTTCATGTTCTGGGTCTCTGGAAAGCGCCTAGAGACAACATCTGTTGTATTAGAGGCTATACAAATAAAATTGAATTTAATTGAATTTCCACCATTCGTCCCTGCGGCAAATTAATGCCAAACCCAGAATCAGACACCAACAGACAAAGGAAACTAGATATGACATTCATACCAACAAAACACAACATTAAGAGATACGACTGATCTAGATAAAAATTATTAAGCAATAAAACATGTTACAATTGATAAACAAGTAATTAAGTGACCGTAAAGTTAAAGTGCTGAGTGCTTAAGTGCAAGAGTTTGTAAAGTGCTGATGCAGATTACACATCGCCCTATTGCACTTTCCTGGCACACGCTGAAAATGACCTGCATGCAGGTAAACTGCAGGTAAATTGCAGGTAAATTGCAGGTAAACTGCAGGTAAATTGCAGGTAAATTGCAGGTAAATTCACACATGAAGACGATGCAACTGATGTGAAAGGAGTTCTGAACCTTGTTGAGACTTTTCCTGATCTCTCCCAGCATGTCCAGCACGTCTCGGGTCTCGATCACTCCTGGAAGACAAAGAGGCACAGAAACGTTAATATTGGTGCCACTGAGATACCTGAATACCTGGATACCTGGATACTTAGATACCTGGATACCTGGATGTATATGTGTGTATATGTGTGTATATGTGTATATGTGTATATGTGTGTATATGTGTGTGTATGTATATCTGTGTGTGTATATGTGTGTATATGTGTGTGTGTGTGTATATGTGTGTATGTACCATGCCCAGACGCCACGTTCATCAGCAGCTGGTGTTGCTGGTGTGTGGGTTTGCTCAGGTAAAGTACCCATGATCCTTCAGGGCTGTTCATCCTGCGAGCGAACACTTGCTCTATGATCTTCAGCAGCCGGACGCCCATGCAGGCTCGGAACTCCTCCTGGAAAACACACGTTTCTCATCACGTCAACACGACTTTCACAGCACGTTGCTACGACAACCAGTTCAAGTTGTGGTCGAACATCTCAGCTCATTTTAAAACCTTTTTAGGGTTAAAAATGGGCTGAATCAAGTTGTGAGGGAAGTTTTCTTCAACAGTGTGAGTCTCTAGGTGAGATGGGAAAACTCTAAATAGCTTTATAAATGAGGTCAGGCCGGGGTCGAAGTCTACGAGGAACAAACCGCCTGAGCCGAGTGTACCGAGCTCGGCGTCCAGTAAATCACATGACCAGTCCGGCTCAGACGTCACAGAGGTGGACGATAATCTCTCTGTGGCCTCAAAGAGTTGAATCCAGGTCAGTCTCAGAACCCTGGAAATCTACTAATCTCTGCTCGGGGATAAATAAAGTATTTTTGAATTGAGAACGGGGAACTTTTTGGGGGTTTTGTTTTATTTTGGCGTGAAACCCACACAAGGTACACATACTTTTTTTTAACCTCTTCTTAATTGTAAATGAAAAGAGGAAAGTTTCTGAAATCAGAAGAATCCAACTTTATGGGTAATAGTGTGTATAAAATGAACATAAGTGGTGCTAAAATCGATCCCTGAGGAACACCCTTATATACACCGAGCTAGCTGGAGGTGAGTACCTGAACAAGCAGGTGTTTCTTTTTGCTTCCAGCCTTTTGTTGAACAGGTTTCTTAAGAATTGTTGCTACTATCAAATTAAAAAGTAGGTCATGTTTTCCATGAAATTATAGAAGGTGTGTTTACTATGTTTTATTGAGAATTTAACATCCTCTTTACTCTGTTTTTACTACATTTCCCACAGAATCCAGCTCAGTTTCAGAACCCTGGAAATATCTTAATCTCTGTTCGGGGATAAATAAAGTATTTTTGAATTGAGAACGTCGTTTCAGACGAAAGATTTGGGGAAATTCAGGTTTTATTTTATGCGTGAAACCCACACAAGGTACAAATACTTTTGTTTAACCTCTTCTTGATTGTAAATGAAATGAGGAATGTTTCTGAAATCAAAAGAATCCAACTTTAATGGGTAAATGTGTGTATAAAACAAACATAAGTGGTCCCAAGATCGATCCCTGAGGAACACCCTGAATTACACCGAGCTAGCTGGAGGTGATTACCTGAACAAGCAGGAGTTTCTTTTTGCTTCCAGCCTTTTGTTGACCAAGTTTCCAAGTTTTCCATTAAATGATAGGTGTGTTTACTATGTTTTATTGTGAATTAAATATCCTATAAGTCCTAATCCTATATAAGTTTCTCAAGAACTGTTGCTATGAGGTCATGTTTTCCATGAAATGATAGAATGTGTGTTTACTATGTTTTATTGTGAATAAAATATCTTCTTTACTCTGTTTTTGCTACATTTCCCGCAGTGGTTGGTTGTGACTGAATCCCCTTGATGAGCCAGTAATTATGACTTACTGGAATGATTTGAAGTATATAAACATGGAGTTGTTGTACTTACACAGTTCATGTTTTGCGTCATGTTGAGTATGACGTATCCCCGCCCAGCCAGCTCGCTCCAGTTCAGACACACCACCTGAAACATCCACAGTCATCAGCTCTCCGGCTCCCTGGTGCCCCCACTGTTGAGCCACTTTTTGTAATAACAGTGCATTTTGTAATAAACGTCCAAAATGCAGGTGATGGTACCTGCCGAGGTTCCTCCAGATTGGGCTCCGGCTCCGGCTCGGTGAAGTCCCTGGTGGGTGAGGGGTCCGTGGTGAGGGGGACGAGGGGTCTGATCCCTGATTCCTCTCCTTCCATCGGCCTCCACCTCCCTTTCTTCCGCTCGCCGCTCTTCTCTTCCGGTCCAAATCCTAAGAGAAAAGAGCGATCAATACCTGAACCGATCGCTGTCAATCACACTGATCGCTGATCAGCTCGGAGGTCCTGATGACTAGTGTTGTGCAACTCAGGTAGCTTGGCTGTCCAGTTATCGAAGGCTATTAATGAATATTATTAATAATTATTAATAATTAATAAAGTTGACTATTTATCAAATTGTATTATCAAAATGATAATAATTCTCGTAGGGGCACCGCTCCCGGGGCCTTACTCCGGGGGAAATTGATAACTAAACAGCAGAAAATCAGTCTCATATGATTTGAATTATCCTGCAGAACAGCAAATCTTACTATATCTTACAGAATAACAATTGAAGGAGTGATGTCCGAGCACTGGTTCTGCTTTAAACAAATCAATTTGTGACCAAATCTTGTATGAAATAACAACAACCACTCATTAAAAATCAATCAGGATTTATTTACATACAGGTGTCAAAAGATGATAAACGCAACACCCCAAATAAACCTGATGGCAGAACTTAAGTATTATAAAACCATTAACTAACTAGAAAAACAACAATCAATAAAAATGAAATGACAGTTAAATGCATGGAATGAAAAGAAAAGAATCAAATGTAATAATAAACATGGGACGGAACGAACATCTACAGTTCAAACGTGGCTGCGGTGTTTAAAGGAGCCGGGCTCCTGTGGTATTTTAAAGATGGCGGAAACCCTCTTTAAGCCACGTGCAGATCTAGACCGGATGTTACTCCCGGTGTTTTAAACGTGACTACGGCAGAAAACAGCGCTTTAAAACATGAATGACTAGCAGAAAGTAGTGACTACAAATTAATGACAACAGTCCTGATAATGATGCTAATGTAATCTCAGCTCTGAACACAGATTTAGCTCTGAAACACTCCCAGTTAAACTCATACACCCAGGTCTCAAAACCTCACGCCTCCTCGGGTCTACGGGTGCCGATCAGGGGTTCCTGTCGGGTCTTTGGTCGGAGTCCGATCAGAGAGTCCTCCCGCCTCTCCCGCTCCTCCTCCTGACTCTGGAATCACGAGAGGACGGGGGTACAGCTGAAGCAGCCGGCGCTCCCCCCCCGGTCCGGAGGCTATCACGTCGTCTCGGGGGCGCGCGGGGCCGGTCCACTTCTTCTGAGTGCTGGTGCCCGTCGGCCTGAGCGCGTGGCCCCGGGACAGGCGGCGGGATGCGTCTCGGTTCTGCGCGGGGCAGGCTGTCCACAGGTCCTTTCAGGTGAACTCAAGAGCAGAGAGAGAGGTTATGAAAGAGGAACGGGTCTCACCCTGGGCCGGGGCCGAGTTTCGAAGCGGCTTCCCCCCCCTTTCCAGCTCCCAGGGACCGAGGACACGTGAAGCAGGAGTCGGAGCTCCGGATGAAAAGTTGAGACCGAGAGCTGATGGGGGCGGCTCCGCGCACCGCGGCTTCAATGGGCTGCAGGTCCAACGGAGCGGCCCGATGGGGGCATTACACCTCCCCCCAGCCGGGGGGAGAAAGGAAGATGGGATATTGGCCCGGAGCCAAACGATCCAGCTCGGATGAGATGAAGTGGAGAAGAGAGAGAAAATGGAGGAGCAGCGCAGCGTTTTGATCCTACGCGCGCTGCGGTGACGTCATCAGTGCCTCGTTGCGATTGGATGCGCGCCGCTTGTAGGCGCCACCCCCCCCACGCAAGGCATGCTGGGGGTTGTAGTTCATGGCCAGGCGCCATTTTTGGAGGCACATTACAGCCGATTTTAGGCTTGGGGGGTTGGCCAGGGTTTCAAAGTTTTCTTCTGTTCAAAGGGGCAGCACCCCCCCCTCCGAGGCCTGGTTTACTGGGTTTTGCTGTCCTGCTTTGATCTGCCATGCAGCGGGGGTCGTAAACGGACTATCTCGAGCCAGGCCGAGATAACCAGAAGTTAGCAGCAGGGGGTCATAAAACTAACTTCAGGAAGCAGGGCCGAGTCTGGCCTTACTGGACTTCATAATCACAAAATGTTCATACATTTTATAAGTTCAGAGTTCACATGCGCGACGCACAACACTAGTGTTTCTGTCAGCCTGGTGCAGTTTTAGTTTTAGTCTTTGGGTCCAGCTATCATTTTAGTTTTTATTAGTTTTAGTCACGTTCATTCTCCTTTTAGTCGTGTCAAGTTTCAGTCGACTAAAAGTCTGAGCATTTTAGTCTTATTTTAGTCAGAATTGTCCATTTTAGTTTAGTTTTAGTCAAATATTGTATTTAGCCAAACCTATTTTACAATTCAAGGTCACAAGGTTTTCTTATTATTATATTATTGTTTCCTTTTAGACTCAAGAATACATTCATTCCAGATACAGAAGACTCTCATTTGAGTTTACAACATATTTATTTTTCCACATTTCTCCCCATCTTTTTCTTTTCCACGACACATTGGGTTTTCTTTTCCACGTCTATGTAGGAAAGTGGATCCAAAGATGGATCTTCTTCTTCTCCCAGCCCCAAAGCAGATATATGTATATATATCTATATAATATATAGATATATATATGAAGATTAAGGATCTTTGTTGGAACATTTCGTCTTGTTTTGGTCAACGAAAATGAAGACACATTTTAGCAGAGTTTTTATTTTGTAATCTACATTTTAGTCTGGTTTTTATCCCTCTACGACAGGGGTCGGCAACCCGAGGCTTTAGAGCCGCCCTAGTGGCTCCTGGAGCTTTAAAAATGTTTGACCTTTTTTTTCCTTTTTTTCCCCTTTTTTCTGTTTTTTTTCTTCCTTTTTCCTTTCCTTTTTAATCTCAACATTTCAACTTTTTTCTCAACATTTCGACTTTTTTCTTGAAATTTTGACTTTTTCTCGACATTTCAACTTTTTTCTCGACATTTTGACTTTTTTCTCAAGATTGTACTTCAACATTAATCTTGACATTTAGACTTTTTTCTCAACATTTTGACTTTTTCTCGACATTTCAACTTTTTTCTCAAAGTGCATAATAAAAAAAAAAAATCTTCTCCCAGTTATAACTAATATAGAAACATGCAGCATGTGTTTCTTCATTCTAAGGCTGATACAAGACTTTTCATTTTTTACGGCTGCAGACATATTTGTTTTTTGTGTTTTTGGTCCAATATGGATCTAAAACATTTCGGGTTGCCGACCTCTGATCTAAGATATTGCATTATATATTTAATTATCGTTATCGTCACACGACGAGCATTTCCGTTGCGTCTCGTTTTCCTCCGGTGATAAAGGTTGGTTGACGACGATATTTAGTCCTAGTTTTGGTTGACAGAGCACATTTAACTCCAGCAGCTTTAACTCCAGCGTTGCTGCTGACCTGTGAGGTCCAGCAGACCCGGGTCCAGCTCCTCCTCCTCCACGCTGGGCTGCAGGGGCCTCCTGCTGGGGGCCAGGCCCACCTCCGGGGCAGTGGGATTCTGGGTAAAAACCCCCGCGGGGCCCCGGCCTCGTTCTTCACCTCCCTCCGTCTCTCCATCCTGGATCTCACCTGCAGAAACAAACCCAGATCAAGCTTCAGAATCTTCCCAGGTGAGAGTTTTCTTGCTTCTGTCTGACATCTACAGCTCCTGCTGCCTCAGCAGGAACATCTTAAAGGACAACACCCACCCAGGTTTCTTTGACCTGTTCCCTCTGGCAGACGCTTCAGGTCCATACGAGCCCGAACAAACAGACTCAGGGACAGATTCTTCCCCAAAGCTGTGAACTTTCTGAACCAATAAGCTCCTCTGACTGTGCAATATTCTTCATCCATTATGTGCAATATTCTTTATCCATTATGTGCAATATTCTTTATCCATTATGTGCAATATTCTTCATCCATTATGTGCAATATTCTTCATCCATTATGTGCAATATTCTTTATCCATTATGTGCAATATTCTTCATCCATTATGTGCAATATTCTTCACTCATTTATGTGCAACATTCATTTATGTGCAACATTCTTCATCCATTATTATTAATATTCTCTTGTTTCTTATTTAGTTTTTTACATAGTCTTTACATGTGTGCACTTTTATGGATCTGCTGCCTAATCTCATTATACCATTATAATGATAATAAAAGGCTTTCTATTCTTCTATTCTATTCTAAAAACATCTAAAACTTCCACATTGTTCATCTGAGATTACGTTGGCAAAAATGCGCTAAATCTGATGGCGTTTTATTATGATTTTAGACAACAAAAACTGGTTCTCATTTTACACATTAGTGTCCACAATTGTTAATACAGATTCACAATAAACTTAAAAACGCTATGAAGGAGCTTCTCTGTGAATATTGTGACCGCAGGACGGGTCATTAATAATAATAAAAATCATTACCATTATATGTGCACAGATTACTCCTCGTATTATTTCAAACGTCAGGGTTTACGAGGTTACAGATTGATTCTTTCTTCTCTGCTACCTGTTTCATCCCTCTGAGACGGTAAATTCCCCCTCAGAAGGTTTAGTCTCTCCGGATACCCAGGTATGCAGGTATCCAGTCCCTCGTTTCCATGTACCTGTGGTGAATCCTCCCAGCGGTCCGAAGTCGGTGCCGGTGTGGGACTCCGGGCTGGCGGTTCCTCCCTGGTTTCCTGCAGCAGCAGATGTTGCTCCAGATGTGGAGTCGGAGGGATGAAGGAGCCCGTACCCGCTGGACTGAACTTCCTCCTCCTCCCGCTGGGCCTCCCACAGCTCCCTCTCCAACGGGCTCACCTGGGGGGATTAGGGGGTTAGGGGGGGGCAGACGGTCACGGTGTGGGTCTCAAACATTCACCCAATATGTGAAAGATGTCGCCCTCAGTCACATGTTCTGGTCCTGCTCCAGGTCGAGCTCCTTCTGGCCGTCTATCTCTGACACCATCTCTCATGCTTTTAAGAAAAAGATCAGCCCCAACTATGGCAATATTTGGTATGTCACCCGAAGGAATTACACTTTCAACAAATCAAACAGATGTGGTTGCTTTCGTTATACTAATTGCCAGAAAATTAATTCTTCACAACTGGAAGAGCGTAAAGCAGGGGTCTTCAACTAGATTATTCAGGGGGCCACACTGTGTTCGCGCATAAAGCGCGCAGGCGGAAAATTTGGGGGTTTTCAAAATGTATATATAATACATTTGTGCTCAGGAATGAGCAGGAGAATATATCTGTCTAGTTGACTGACTGACAAAGCACCACTTTCCACCAAGATTTCCTTATTTGAATATTATATTAAGCATTTCAGTCCATAGTAGCCAGTTTGATGTTATAAATAAGCAACCAAAATATTAACCATAAGCTCCTTTATTTATGACACATCTGTGCTTTATATCAGCAAAACAAAACAATCACATGAAATTATAGGAGGTTAAGAAGTTCAACTGAAATGCAAAGTCCTCATTTAGAGATTCAAATGAAAAAGGTTTCAGGCCAATCCTAGAAGCTAATGATGTAAACAAGTCCTCTATAAACGGAGTTAATAACAAATAATGTGACAAACATTATCATTGTGCAACACTGGCAAAAAATCTGAAGTAAAAAACATCTCCAACAGAGATTAACATGTAAAAACACTGTCCAATGAATCATTAACCAACTGAAAAGGCTACAGAGCATCTGAAACTTTTATTAATTAACAAAATGCGATATGTAAACCATGTTAGTTTCGTTTGCCGGCCGGAAGTGGCGTCCGATCAATCGGGACAACACTAACTACTTCCCCTCCTTTTTTGAAATATGACCAGGGGCCACATAAAAGCTCCTGGTGGGCCGCCAGTTAAATATCCCTGGGCGTAAAGGCTCCAACACATAAACACTGGCTTGAGGAAGTATTGGCCCATTTAAAGTTAGAGAAACTGACATACTCCTCTCACGGTTGTACTAAAAAGTTTTATAATGTTTGGTAGCCATTCATGGACTATTTCAATAAGGGACAGCCCTGACCCCCCCTCCCCCCCTTGATTATGTGATATGTATTATTTTTGTTTGTTTTTGTCTTTTGTCAATGTGTGGTTGTATATATGGCTAAGATGTTCTTATGTGTAATATTTGTAATTCACAATACTGAAAACTCAATAAAGATATTTGTATAATAATGGTGTTGTTCTCCATCAGGAACAGATGGGAGATGTTCTCTCACCTCCAGGACCGGGGGGCCGCGGTGCTCCTGCAGCCCAGAATCCTGCACCTCGGCTGGGAAGGAGCCGCCGGGATCCCTGGATGGATTCAACGAGGACGTGTAACCTGCAGGACGCAGACAAACACATCAGAGCCAAGTCCTGTTAGAGCAGATACCTGGTTGTTGCTGCAACTTTCACGCAAACGCAGAGACGTAACTGACGTTAGCAGAGACGTAACTGACGTTAGCAGAGACGTAACTGACGTTAGCAGAGACGTAACTGACGTTAGCAGAGACGTAACTGACGTTAGCAGAGACGTAACTGACGTTTGCAGAGACGTAACTGATGTTTGCAGAGACGTAACTGACGTTTGCAGAGACGTAACTGATGTTAGCAGAGACGTAACTGACGTTTGCAGACGTAACTGACGTTAGCAGAGACGTAACTGACGTTTGCAGAGACGTAACTGATGTTAGCAGAGACGTAACTGATGTTAGCAGAGACGTAACTGACGTTTGCAGAGACGTAACTGATGTTTGCAGAGACGTAACTGATGTTTGCAGAGACGTAACTGACGTTTGCAGAGACGTAACTGATGTTAGCAGAGACGTAACTGACGTTTGCAGAGACGTAACTGACGTTAGCAGAGACGTAACTGACGTTTGCAGACGTAACTGACGTTAGCAGAGACGTAACTGACGTTAGCAGAGACGTAACTGACGTTAGCAGAGACGTAACTGACGTTTGCAGAGACGTAACTGACGTTAGCAGGGACGTAACTGACGTTAGCAGAGACGTAACTGACGTTAGCAGAGACGTAACTGACGTTAGCAGAGACGTAACTGACGTTAGCAGAGACGTAACTGACGTTAGCAGAGAGGTAACTGACGTTTGCAGAGACGTAACTGACGTTTAGCACCTCTTAGCACCCGAGCTGTGGAAAAACAAACCGGTTCTCAGCTGGTTCCAAGTTGAATGAGTTGTGAACCAGAACAGTTTTTTTGAAGCTGTCAGGGTTTGACACTTCCCCCCAGTCTTTGAGTTTCTGTTTTGCCCCGCCTGTGTCCCATCTGCCCTGATTGTCTGCACCTGTGTCTCGTTATCCCCTGTGTATATCTGGTCTTGTCATTCCCTTGCTCCTCGTGGTTCGTAACTGATGTTTGCAGAGACGTAACTGACGTTTGCAGAGACGTAACTGATGTTAGCAGAGACGTAACTGACGTTTGCAGACGTAACTGACGTTAGCAGAGACGTAACTGACGTTTGCAGAGACGTAACTGATGTTAGCAGAGACGTAACTGATGTTAGCAGAGACGTAACTGACGTTTGCAGAGACGTAACTGATGTTTGCAGAGACGTAACTGATGTTTGCAGAGACGTAACTGACGTTTGCAGAGACGTAACTGATGTTAGCAGAGACGTAACTGACGTTTGCAGAGACGTAACTGACGTTAGCAGAGACGTAACTGACGTTTGCAGACGTAACTGACGTTAGCAGAGACGTAACTGACGTTAGCAGAGACGTAACTGACGTTACCAGAGACGTAACTGACGTTTGCAGAGACGTAACTGACGTTAGCAGGGACGTAACTGACGTTAGCAGAGACGTAACTGACGTTAGCAGAGACGTAACTGACGTTAGCAGAGACGTAACTGACGTTAGCAGAGACGTAACTGACGTTAGCAGAGACGTAACTGACGTTAGCAGAGACGTAACTGACGTTAGCAGAGAGGTAACTGACGTTTGCAGAGACGTAACTGACGTTTAGCACCTCTTAGCACCCGAGCTGTGGAAAAACAAACCGGTTCTCAGCTGGTTCCAAGTTGAATGAGTTGTGAACCAGAACTGTTTTTTTGAAGCTGTCAGGGTTTGACACTTCCCCCCAGTCTTTGAGTTTCTGTTTTGCCCCGCCTGTGTCCCATCTGCCCTGATTGTCTGCACCTGTGTCTCGTTATCCCCTGTGTATATCTGGTCTTGTCATTCCCTTGCTCCTCGTGGTTCCGTACTGTGCTTTCCTCCATGTGTCCTGTTTTTGATCCCTGTTTCCGTGAGTTTTTGATCCTGCTAAGCAGCGCTTTGTTTTTTGGTTCTTGCCTTTTTGTTAGAAATAATAAATCCTTGTTTTTTGAGAACTCCTGCCTCCGGCCTCCCACTCTCTCTCCTGCATCTGGGTCCTCACCACACCACCAGGCGTGACAGAAGCCTCTTTACCTTCCTACGGCTCCACGATGCCGACACACTCCCACCTCACGTCAGTCACAGTTGTCCTCATTAATTTGACCTTACACACATTCTCATCACATCAGTCTAGACACCGAGGACCAGCAACGCTCCACCGGGAACCGGGAACACTTGTCTGGATGGACTGACTGGGTCCTAGCCAACGCTGTCAATGCCCTTTGCAATTTACAGATTGCTTTCAACCTCATGGAACGGCAGTTTATTGAATTAAGACTTGTCTTATATGCTGCCAAAACTACGCTAATGATTCTCTCCTGGGTCTCCTCCCAGGATTCTGTCATTACAACGGTGTGAGATTGGACTTCTGACCTGTTACAAGTATCTCTGCATTTTAATCGATGACCTGCTTTCCTTTAAACTGCATGTAGGAAACCTGGTGAGACTGAAACCGTCTGCGTTCTCTAGAAACTGTATCCTGTTGCCTTAAGGTTTGTCCCTGGTTGTAAACACCCCCCTCACCCCTGCCGTCTCCAGCATCACGCCGCCTTAAACATTCATCTATATATTTATCTCGGGTTTGCTCCGCCACTATTTATGTAATTACTTCTCCGAATCACAAAGCAGCTACCGCTTACGTTCCAACAAGTTTTATTTATTAAACATGCCCAGAGTAAGCACCGTTTTAAGTACCTGCTACTTGGACTGCGTTGCAGGAAAATCTGAAGTTAAAGGAGATAATCAACCTTGGACCTCTAAAAACCCGCAAGAGACAAACTGGAGCAGCTTCACTTGTTCTTGTTTTAATGTGAATCCGGAGCCTCAATCCTGCTGCTTTTATTCTTCTTTTAATATTTTTATCCCGGTTTTTTCCCATTTTTACCACCCCGTGCTCCTACCTACCTAGGGTTGTCGTTTACCCTTTCGATCTCCTCGAAAGGGTAAACGATGCACTAGATAAAGGGGAATATGGCGTTGGTGTGTTTCTGGACCTCTCAAAGGCCTTTGATACCATTGATCATAACATACTGCTAAACAAATTGACCCACTATGGGATCAGAGGCACAGCTCTTAAATGGTTCACTAGTTACCTTTCACAGAGACAACAATATGTACATATCCATGACAACAAATCTCAATATAGACATATCAAATATGGGGTTCCTCAGGGTTCTATTTTAGGGCCCTTACTCTTTATTATTTATACAAATGATCTGGTCAACTGCTCAAACGTCTTCCAAAAAATCATTTTTGCTGATGATACAAACCTTTTTATATCACATAATAACATTCATGAACTCCAAGATCTCCTTAATAATGAACTCTCTAAAGTGGACATTTGGTTTAAAGTAAATAAACTCTCTCTTAATATTAAGAAAACAAATTATATATTATTTTTCAATAAAAAACGAATAAATATGGAAAATTTGGCCTTTCAGATCGTAATAAATGATGAAGAAATAAAGAGAGTAAACTCTACAAAGTTCCTTGGGGTCCTCATTGATGACTGTCTAAACTTTAAATGTCATATAGATTACCTTGTGGAAAAACTATCTAAATATGTCGGTCTGTTTTTCAAACTGAGACACCTGCTTCCACGCCATGCCCTTCTCACTCTTTACAAAACTTTGTTTGAACCTCATTTAAATTACTGCAATATTATTTGGTGTAATACTTACCCCAGTCATCTAAAAAAATTAGAAGTTTTACAGAAAAAAATTATCCGTGCCATCTCTTGGACTGAATTTAACTCACCTACTCGACATCTGTTTGCCCACTATGGTATTCTTCGACTCAAAGAATATTACTACTTTCATAATGCATGTACAATATATCAGGTGGTCTCAGGTTTGAATCCCAGATTAACTCAACTCATCCCAATCTCTGTTCCCCAGCACACCCACAAAACTAGACACAAACACCTCATTATAGGGAAAAAACGTAAACTTGTGGGAACAAGTTTGAGTGTTGTGTGTCGGGGACCACAGATTTGGAATGAGCTGAATGACAACCTTAAAAACTCACAGTCCATCTCCATATTTAAACGTCAGTTAAAGAATCTATTGTTAAACTCATATATATAAATGTACACTCCGGGATTGCAAAATGTTTCACGTTAAGTGTTTGTAATGTGATATGTTGTCATGTAAGTGGTAGTCTAGTATAATGTGCATGTTGTTTTGTTGTGTTATGTGTGTATTAAGTGGATGTATTCCTGCCTACTGTATGTATGTTCATTGGCTCCTACCATAAGCTTTTGATAGCTTCTCCAGGAGACCAATTCACATGTGTGAAAGTGAATAAAACAAAACAAAACAAAAAACCTAAGTGACAGTCCTGGGCATTGCCATCCTCTACCAACCCCGGGAGGGCCCTGCACTGAGCTCAGGTCTCCTCCTTAACCTGAGGAGTGAGCAGCAGCATCTTTTCACCAGACAGGGTGGGGATTCTCCGGCCGAACGTAGCGCGTGGAAGGATCACGTTATTCCGGCCGGATCCTCCCCACCCCATCTGTTCCCCGGTTGGCCAGAGGGGGCATGTGTAGCCCAGGACTGTTGCATGTTTTTGTGAGGGTAGCTCACATTAGCTACCCAGGGAACACGGGGAGAACATGCAAACTCCACACAGAAAGATCCTTTCTCCAACCCCACCCAGGGTGTGGAGCTGAAGTCATGGGGGAACTAACACGCACTTCAGCGCCCACAGCGTCCCCGGCGGGAATCGAACCCAGGACCTTCTTGCTGTGAGACCGCTGCACTACCAGCTGCGCTGCGCTGTAAATTATTTTATCTGTCTTGCTGTGTGTTTTGTAATTGTTGAAACTTTTCTATGCTGCTTCCCTTGGAAAAGAGGTTGTTGTGTCTCATTTGGACCGACCTGGTTAAATAATAATAATAATAATAATAATAATAATAATAATAATAATAATAATAATAACAACAGGACTTCCTCAAGGCAGGAAATCTGTGAGATTCTATCTATTACTGTCGACTGTGATCTGCTATACATGTTACTTGGGATACCAATTGATGGTATTACTGACAAGTATAAAGGGAAACTCTTCAAAATGTTAACATTTTGTGCCAGAAAGTGTATTCCTTTGAACTGGATAACTGATAAAGCTCCATCTAAATCAGGCTGGCACAAGGTTGTACTGGAATATGTTTCATTGGACTATCTGACATGTATGTTACATCACAAGGACAATAACTTTCTTAGAGTATGGGAGCCTTTCATGTCATACATCGGTTTGGACATCTACAATTCTTACAAGAGGCTTTACATAATGGATACCTTAGGAGCATATACTGCCCAGACATTTGTTACTCTTATTATTTTTATTTTAATGTAATTCCTGAGTGTCGTGCCTGATTTTTCTATGTGTTTTGCGTGCTGAGTTGTTCTGTTCTGTTTTGTTTTGATTGTGTTTTATTTATATTTTATTTGTCTTTTGGCAACTGCTATTTTGTTTTTTTTCTGCTGGTTTGCATTGCCTGGACAATATTGTGTGTCTTGCTTGTTTTGTTTTCTTTTTCTATTTTGAAAATCAATAAAACACATGTTTAAAAAAAAAAAACGTCGGCTCGGTGGCCAAACCAGGAATGACGGCAGCAGGATTCGCTGAGTGACGAGCGTCCCAAGTGGAGTCAAAGCTCAAAGTCCGGTCTGACCGTGTCCCCCTTTATCCCCCTGTGTCTCTGCTGATGTTTGATGGCGGTCCATCCAACACACACACACAGTTACACAGACATACACACCTACAAACTCACCCCACAGTTTTGGGGGACAGATAAGTGAGAGTCTCAGGGACCTGGACTGGTTGTTGTTTGTGTCTCTTCCTGTTCCTGTTTCTGTTCGTTTGTTTTCTCTCTTGCAGATTCCAAAGGCTTGTGTTTTTCTGGGTTTCTCTCATTTCAGATTCCCCCTATCCCTCTTACATATATGTTTAAAACAAAACTGAAAAAAAACCCAGCTCTTTCAGACGCGTTCGCCTTCGCATCGCTTTGTTACTCCTCCTGCTCTCCGGCAGGTGTTCAGCAAGTGATTGTTTCAGGTGTGTGTTTTTGTGTTATTTCTACTAACCAATCAGGGCGTCCAGATCCGGCGTGGTGTGGTTGAGGTCTCCGTCTCTCCTCCTCCTGTCCTCGTCCCTCTCCCACTCCTCCTCTCCCTCCCTCCTGAACGGATCCTCTCCTCCGTCTTCCCCTCGCTCTCTCTCCTCCATGTCCGTCCCGTAGACGCCGGACGCCTCCTGGGAGGCCTCGGCGGCCCCTGGCCCGCGGCGGAGCTCCGTCTCCGGGTCGCCGGCATCGGTCCGTCCCGTGAAGCCGTCTCCGTCCCGCAGGACGGCCAGGTGGACCATCCGCTGGAGGAGGAAGGATCACGGTCGGTTAAATGGACACAGCGGTCGTTACTCGATACACATTAGCTCGGACTAAAGCTGCTTTAGTCAAAGAAAATTATGACTAAGTATCGCCGTCAATGAACCTTTATAACCTGAGGAAAATGAGACAAGACGCAACCATCCATCCATCTATCCATCATCCATCCATCCATATTCCGGCTCTCGTGAAGGCGGACGCTTTTCTGCTCCTCTCCCTCCCTATCTGCCCAGCTGCTGCTTTTTGTCCTGTCTTGTCTTTTTCTTCCGAAACTCTCTACAATCATGGAATTGGTTAACTGGTCTCTCAGCACAATTGACCAAATCTTTGCGAGGAGAAGTCAGGGGACAAGGGAGCCCTCCTGCCCCGATGGGACATTTTTTGCCAGATACATGATGGACTCATGGAAGCATTGGAGGATCATGTGCCTGTCGATTCTGTCCGTCAAGGACGTTGAAGATGCCTCATAATTGGATTAATGATAACAGGATTTCTGCTTTTTGGAGCTGGTGGATTCCTGGTATATCGATAAATGCGTAAGTCATCGACAGCTGTCCTGGCCCTTTCAGAGCTGCCCGACGTGTCTGAGGGGATAAGCTCTGCGACCAACACTCAGACTTTAACGCTGGGAGAGCTAAATCGCAGGCTAGCGGCGGTTTTTGATCTCATTGGCAAGATGGAAAAGACCTTGGAGGAGTTGGAAGCTCGGCTTGGCGGGAATTGACCACAAATTTGTCTGTTTGGAGTCGCCATTGATGAACCAGAGACTTAAGGCAGACGGAAAATTACTGGAATCCACGTGTTTTTTACAATACAATTGTTGATTCTATAATCTGACCTTGACAGAGCAGCCTGGCAGGCAGCTCCAGTCACAATCTCCCTGGATGAATGAAAAACAAGATGCTCTGCCCCCACTAGCCCTCCCCTTCCCAGAACATCTGTGGACCTGTATCAGAACTGTACCGAGCCGTCTGATAACATCAAAGACAATGGCTGAGGAGCAGCTCTGGGGCAAAGTTCACAGACTTACCGCTCAAACACACATTTGCTGATAACCACACCTCCCTCATTCTCAACCCCTTCCCGGCCCCCCCTCTTATCAACCGCCTAACACGGTCTCCGGGTTCGAGCGCCACGAAGCCGCGGCGCTCACTTGGATGCACCATGCTGGGAGAAGCTCAAACCTGGTCTTCGTCTCCCTCCCATCAGAGCTTATATGGATGACATGACCATACTTGCCACTACTAAAGCATGTGCCAGACGACTGCTGAACAAGCTGCAGGAGAACATCCAGTGGGCCCGGATGGAAATAAAGCCGAGCAAGTCCAGGAGGATTTCAGTTGTCAAGGGGAAGTTGTCAGAACACCGGTTCTACGTTAGCGAGGAACCCATACCAACTGTGTCAGAGAAGCCAGTCAGGAGTCCTGGACGTTGGTACAATGCCACCCTCAGGGACACAGAACAAGTGGACCACCTTAGGCTGGACACCATAAGTGGCCTTGAGAGTATAAATAAGTCCAATGCTCCCAGGCAGGCTGAAGCTTTGGTGCCTCCAGTTTGGGCTGCTACCCAGGCTGATGTGGCCTCTTACCATCTACGAGGTCCCAATCTCAAAGGTTGAAAAACTGGAGAGATTGGTCAGCTCATTTGCCAAAAAGTGGCTGGGACTCCCCAGATGCTTTAGCAACATCGGGCTGTACGGAAGAGGCATTCTGGAACTTCCTGTTTCAAGCCTTGCAGAGGAGTTCAAATGTTCCAAAGTAAGGTTGGAAATGACACTGTCGGAATTCCGTGACCCTTGTGTAGCCCAAACAGCTCCTACCCTGGTGACCGGAAGGAAATGGACCCCAACTGCAGCTACTCAGCAGGCAAAGTCAGACCTCAGGCACAGACACATTGTTGGCCTAGTGCAACAAGGGAGAGGAGGCCTTGGCCTGGGAGAGAGTAGGCCAACCTGGTAGAGGGCAGCTCCAGCTCAGCGCCGACGTCTGGTCGTCGATGAGCTGCGTCGGCAAGAGCAGGCAACAAGGTGTGCAAAGGCTGTCTCACAAGCCAAGCAAGGACAGTGGGAGGGAGTTGAGAGGAGAAAGTTCTCTTGGAGGGAGCTGTTGGGCATGGAAGCATTTCACACCAGCTTCATCTTACGTGCAACGTATGATGTCCTGCCTTCCCCCTTTAACCTCAATCAATGGTACGGAGAAGACCCTACATGCCCCCTCTGTCCATCTCCCGTTGTGGCGGCACAACCACGTCCTCAAGTGCCTGGCAGCTACTCTGGACACCAAACGGACAAAGATCAAGGCCCTTCCCCCTCCATCAGTCCATCCTACATCTGCAAGAGATTTCATCCGAGAAGGAGCAAAGCCAGCCAAAGTTCACACAACATCGGACATCGGCCAGCTCGGAGGGGCACGAGACTGGAAGTTGGTAGCAGATCTGAATCACAGGCTATGCTTCCCACCTGAGATCTCCAAAACAAACCTCAGACCAGACCTTGGTCCTCCTCACTTCACACGGTCTATATCATAGAGCTCACTGTTCCTTGGGAGGCTGCTGTTGAGGAGGCCGTTCGAACGCAAGAGTCTTAAGTACAGCGAGCTTGCAGCTGATGCGGAGCAACGCGGTTGGAAAGCCAAGGTTTGCCCAGTGGAAGTTGTTCTGCAGAGGCTTCTTCGGCAAGTCTACTGTCAGGCTGCTTAAGGACTTGGGGATTCGAGGCCAAGCCCAACGCCAGACCATAAAAGCCCTCTCAGGTGCAGCAGAAGAAGCAAGTCGGTAGCTCTGGGTGAAGAGGCGAGACTCCTCCTGGGCCCCAAAGTAATGACACGGGGGGTTGAAAGCAGAGGGGGGCCCACCTGGGACGCCAGGTGTTGCCGATGAGTCCTCTGGAGGAGTTGTGGGCCTTTCATGGAAACACCGGGGAAAGAGGGTGCCCACCTGATGACCCCAATGAGGCTTATAACCCCCACGCCCCCCATCCTTCCTCATCCACCATCGCAAGCCACTCTGATGTTTGCACCGTCACCACTCATGTCTCACCGTATGTTTATTTAAGGGATTGTTTCACCTAGTCCTAAAACAGAACAAAAGACTAAAATGCTCAGACTTTTAGTCGACTGAAAATTGAAACGACTAAAAGGAGAATGAACGTAGGCCGCTCGGTGGCGCAGTGGGTTAAGCAGCGGGCCATATACTGAGGCTACAGTCCTCCTCCTGCAGCGGTCGCGGGTTCGAATCCAGCCCGTGCACCTTTGCTGCGTGTCTTCCCTGTTCTCTCTCTCTCTACCCCTTTCATATCTGCATCTCCAATAAAGGGCCACTAGAGCCCAAAAAAACCTTAAAAAAAGGAGAATGAACGTGACTAAGGCCTTGTCCCAATACTCCCCCTACCCCTACTTTTCAGTCCTACCCCTAAATTTTGCACGTTCCCGTGAGGGTAGTGGTGTCTCAATTCCTCTTTGCATCTAGGGGTAGTGGAGAAAACGAGGCTATGAATCTGGCCCTACGGATCGAGGGGCTTCCGATGCTCACTTGTTGATATAGGGCCAGAAAAATTTCCCAGAATGCTTTTCGTCGTCATTTGCGGACTGAATCAAAAAAAAAAAAAACATGGCGGACATTTCTTATTTTTTTGTGAATAAAATCAATATTTTGAGTTATTTTCTGCATAAAAATGCATTTTGATTACATTTCTAGCGAGAAATATATATTTTACTTTCAAAATATTCACTCAGTGAATGTACATAATCACTCGCTTGCCCGTTGTTGCGAAGATCTCGCCAGAATAAAGGCTGATTTATGGTTCCGCGTTACACCAACGCAGAGCCTACGGCGTAGGTTACGCGGCGACGCGCGCCGTACGCCGTACCCTACGCCGTACCCTATGCCGTAGGCTTTGCATCGATTTAACGCGGAACCATAAATCAGCTCCCGAGCAGGCAGGCAGAAATCAAAACAGGCGTAGCTACAACTGTTAGATTTCATTTATTAAACCAACATTTATCTTCCTAAATGATTGGCTCTCAGCTTCCTGATTTTAGGGGTGGTGCTGAAAAGTAGGGGTAGTGGGAGTATTGGGACTGGCCCTGGGAAGATTTGAAGTGCCCTAAAATCTGTGGCTTCTTTTTTAGGGGTAGTGATAGTGAGGGAGGGCTAGTGGTAGAAAGTAGGGGGTGTATTAGGATTGGCCCTAAAACTAATAAAAACTAAAATGATAGCTGGACCCAAAGACTGGACTAAAACTAGAACTGAAACAGGCTGACAGAAACAACACTAGTCTCGACCTCCATCACCTCCATCTCGTCCTCCACGTCCACGCTGTCCTCCAGGTCAGCGGTCCTGGCTACTTCCAGGTCAGCGGTCCTGGCTACTTCCAGGTCAGCGGTCCTGGCTACTTCCAGGTCGGCGGTCTTGGCTACTTCCTGGCCACCGGAGGGCGCCGCGTTGAGATGAGACGAGTTGGACGGCTCGGCCTTGGTCTCGTGGATCTCCGGCCGGCCCATGTCGTGCACCAGGTGAGGCTGGGGGCGCACCAGCTCGGGGAAGGACTGGCGTCTGGGCCGGACTAACTCCTGGAGGAGCAGCGGCCGGGCCGGGGTTTCTTCCTGGAGGAGCAGCGGCCGGGCCGGGGTTTCTTCCTGGAACAGAGGAGCCACCGGAGGACGGAGGGGGGCGGATCGCCGGGTCAAACCGGGTCTGGAGGTGTCTCCGCCGGCCAGGAGAGCTGCCAGAAACACAGAAAACACACTTTATTGATCCCCGAAAGGAAATTAATCTCTGAGGAGATTAATGGTTTACCAGCAACAGTGTGTGAAAACCTTGTGGAGATTTACAGAAAACGTTCTGTCAATGCCAAGGGAATATGTGTCAAGGTGTGGTTTAGTTGAGAACCCAAAAGCAGGAGAGCGGGAGGCAGGAGTTCCAAAAACTGGGTTTATTAAGCAAAACCAAACCAAAAACGCTGCAGAGCAGGATCAAAAGCAGAACAAAAAACAGGAATCCAAAAATTAGGCGAGGAGACATGGAGGGAGCAAACAGTACGGACCAACAGGGAGCAGGGGAAAGACAAGACTAGATATATTCAATTCAATTCAATTCAAAACACTTTATTTGTCCCCGAGGGGCAATTTAAAAGGCATAAGGAGTAGCATTAAAAGACAACATACATACATACATACATACATAGGGTGTTCAGTTAAAAATATCCAAGCTACTGCCAGTAAAAGTGCTTTGTGCTTAATGTTAAAGTGCTATGTGGATTAAGTCATTCGCCGTTGAGACAGGGAGGGGTCGTTGTTTAAGAGCTGGACTGCTCTGGGGACAAAGGTGGCCCTCCTCCTCTGTATAGGGGATAACGAGACACAGGTGCAGACAATCAGGGCAGATGGAAACAGGAGGGGCAGAACTGAAACTCAAAACTGGGGGAAATGTCAAAACCATGAGATGAACTTTTGTTATTGACCAAATACTTATTTTCCACTAAAATTTGCAAATTCTTAAAAATCAGACAACGGGATTTTCTGGATGTTTCTTTTCATTTTGTCTCTTATAGTTGAGATATACCTGTGATGAAAATTACAGGTATATCTCATATTTTTAAGTGGGAGAACTTGCACAACTGGTGTCTGACTCATCTGACTCTGCCATCATTTTTGTCCATCGCTCCTGTAGTTTCTTGTGCCGGTCCCCCTTTTTTCTCTTTTGTGCATGTTTGCAGGCCGGAGCTTCGGGAGCTGCGTGCTGGCCTGCGTAATAATTGCTCGGGGGTTTATGTTCATGTTCTGGGTCTCTGGAAAGCGTCTAGAGACAACATCTGTTGTATTAGACGCTATACAAATAAAATTGAATTGAATTGAATTGAATTGACTAAATACTTTTTTGCCCCCCTGTATCTTCATGTGGACAAATCTGGTACAAATACTTTCTAACATGTCGTAATATCTTAAATATTAATAGTTGTAATTGATGGCAAGTAATTTTAATTTGTCCTTAGTTTAGATCACAGGTTGGCGTGAGCCAAGCCGAGCTGGATGGAGGTTTAACCCAGTGGTTCCCAACCTTTTTCCATGGAGCCCCCCCTACTTGTGTCTAAGACCAGCCGGGCCCCCCGACCCGTACGTACTAGCACCAAAAGAGTAAAGTTATTCGTTACAAAAAATGTTACAAAAAAACTTTGAAAAAAATGAACATTAATTATGTTTTTTTGATACATTTCTCTTTGGTTTACCCAGTACTTTGTTTTTCTCCCCTTCCTTTTGTGTCACCAATGTATAAAATACGCACAAAAAATTATTGCAAGGAAATAAAAATATTTCTGAAAAATGTCTCTTTTAAAGGAGCTTGAGGCCGGATTGTGGCAAGATTTATGAAAAAAATCCGTATAAGTTTTAAGTTTTCTAGTAATAATGTCAGATGAAGCGTTCCAAACCCAAAAGAATGATTCCTCTAGTGTATCTCTCCTTTGCCTTGAACAGGCTGTGTGCTGCAAAATGTGCTGCAATTCGGTCCCGAATTTCCCGCGCTGTCCTGCGGATGTGATGTCACATGACGCTGCATGCACGTTCTCCCCGTTCTCCCGTGCCGGCTTCACTGTTGGCTGCAGTACCCCCAACGGCCGTCGTGGTGAAGGGTGGCGCTAGAGAGTCTCATTTCTTAAAAGGAGCCTCAAGCTCCTTTAATATGAGAGCAACATTTTTTAACATTTTTCCTTTAACAACCTGTCGGAGTAGTACTGTAGTATGATTAAATGTTGAATAATGATATAATAATACGTTTTTAAGTTTTTATCCTGATAATTAACTTAGTATTTTAAAATTACCAAAATATATTTCTAAGTGGGTTTATACAGACTTGGATTACTGTACTCCATTAGTTGTCTTATTATGATTTTTTTTATATATTTAACATGCGCAAATATAATTTGTACAACTGCAGATCCTCAAAGCAGACAAAGTTTCGCGCCCCCCCCAGAGATCTCTGGCGCCCCTAAGGGGGAGGACCCCAGGTTGGGAGACACTGGTGTAACCGGTCCAGACCGGTCCAGACGATCAGCTGATCTTCATCCATCAACTAGTCCAACTTCCTGGTCTGGACTAAGCCCCGCCCCCGTCCCCAGAGGGGGCGGAGCCTCTTCCCCAGAGGGGGCGGAGCCCCAACCCCCCGGCATCAGCACGTATCCCATGGTGCTCTCTGTCTCTCTGTCTGGGACCCAGATGGCCGTCTGGACGCTCAGGCAGATTATGATGAAATCATGTCCAACATGTCTGAGGCCGTTAAGCTCCGACCCCCAACATCCCCCCACCAGTCCCCCACCAGTCCCCCACCAGGGTCCACCAGTCCCCCCCACCAGGGTCTCTAACTGGAAACTTTTAAACTCCGAGGCATTTCCATCAGGGCTGGGGATCCATTCAAATGTCAAGAATCGATTTGATTCCGGTTCTTAAGATTCAGAATCGATTATCAAGATTCGATTCGATTCCGATATTGATTTGGGTTAATGTTATTAAAAATGTTTTTTGAGCTGTTGCAGGAATTATATGACTGTAGTTCTGCAACATATTACAGTTTTTCACAATTGTTTAAACACATTTATTGGAACATCAGACACAATGTGCACAACCTGAAACTCCAATCCTGCTAAACTCCAACACATTTACTGCTCTAAACTCAAATTCCCATTTTCTCACAACACTACACACAATTCCCAATATCCTGCACACTCTTCCTGAATTCCCTCTCTTGCTGTTCACTCAGAACACACAGTCAATCACATTTCTAAACTCCAAAGGCTGTTGTGCAACATGCAATCAGCAATCTGCCATAAAAGGGTCACAGGTGATGACTGGTTTGTTTGGAGAACAATGGATGGAGGAATATTGAGAGAGGTGCAGCTTGTGATGTCCAGTGATGCACATGCAGAGTCCAAATACTGTAAAATATTATTTGTTGTTACAGTAAATAATTGTGTGTTGTTTTCTATTTGAGTAGCCTATACATAAGAATACTATATGGTGATATATTCCATCCAACAGCTGAAGGTGTAACACTGAACATACACATGCAGGATTCTACTGAGGCATTCATATAGTGTTTTCCATTCATACTAGATAGATAGATAGATAGATAGATAGATAGATAGATAGATAGATAGATAGATAGATAGATAGATAGATAGATAGATAGATAGATAGATAGATAGATAGATAGATAGATAGATAGATTTATTATAGTACCCTTGGGTAAATTTGGTTCACAGTGAGTGCCTCGTCATACAATACAATCTAAAACCAGATACTCAACAACACAGGATAAGATAAAGTGACAACAGCTTTGGCTAAAAGAACAAAGAACAAGAAGGACGGCCCCAAGATAAGAATCAAGATAAGTTAAAACATCAGTAGATAAAAACACTAAAATATTACAGTTTTTCACAATTGTTTAAACACATTTCCTGATAGACTGCCTCACTTTCTCAAAACTCTAATCAAAAATTAAAAAACTCACACACAAAATGCAAAATCCTACACTTCTCTTGCAAAAGCACACTCTACCTTCAAAACAGTGTTAACTCTTCACTAAATGGTATTTCCTTCTCAAATGCCAAACACATACATCATTTGAGTAGACATTTCTAAGCACCCACTGAACACTGATGTGCAGAATGCAAGACACTATAGTATGAATGGAAAACACTATATGAATGAATGAATGAATGCCTCAGTAGAATCATGCATTTGTATGTTCAGTGTTTCACCTTCAGCTGTTGGATGTAATTTATCACCATATAGTATTCTTATGTATAGGCTACTCAAATAGAAAACAACACACAATTCTTTACTGTAACAACAAATAATATTTTACAGTATTTGGACTCAAAATGTGCAGTCCACTGGACATCACAGCAAGCTGTGGTTGAAAACTTGACAGAAAATAGAAACAGAACAAAAGTATTAGGCTGCATCCTGCCTTTCATCCCTGGCTGGCCACAGGACCTCATCCACGTCGCAGGCGATGTTCTCCCTGGCCAAGCAGCGGGGGAACAATCTCCTACAATGCTGCATGACGTCTTGACAGGCCTCAGCAGTGACATCACCACATGCGTCCTCCATGGCCTGCAGCAGTGGGATCCGTGTCTGAGGATTTCTCTCGTATACCTTCCATCTCCAGGCAGAGAAAAACTCCTCAATTGGGTTGAGGAAGGGAGAGTATGGAGGGAAATATAGGACATCAACTTCTGGATGGACCCTGAACCACTCACAGACCAGAGCAGCCCGGTGGAAACTGACATTGTCCCAGATAACAACGAACCTGACCACCTCTGTGTCCTCCATCTGGTCTGGCTGGACAATGATATTGTAGAGCTGGTCCAGGAATGCTAGAAGAAGTGCAGGGTTGTAGGGGCCACGGGTGGCATGGTGATGGAGGACGCCGTGGTGATTGATGGCAGCACACATTGTTATGTTCCCTCCACGTTGGCCAGGGACCTCTGTGATGGCACGCTGGCCGATGATATTCCTCCCTCAGCGCCTTCTTTTTACAAGGTTGAACCCCGCTTCATCAATGAATATGAATTCAATGGCAAATTGCTGATTGCATATTGCACAACAGCCTTTGGAATTTAGAAATGTGATTGACTGTGTGTTCTGTGTGATCAGCAAGAGAGGGAATTCAGGAAGAGTGTGCAGGATATTGGGAATTGTGTGTAGTGTTGGGAGAAATGTGTGGTATGGAATGGGAATTTGAGTCTAGAGCAGTAAATGTGCTTGGAGTTCAGCAGGATTGGTTCAGCCACCTGAAACATGAGTTTCAGGTTGTGCACATTGTATCTGATGTTCCAATAAATGTGTTTAAACAATTGTGAAAAACTGTAAAACAAGCAAAAGGATAAAAAATGTGCCTTTTCATAAAAAACAAGATAAAGGAAACAATACAAAACATAAATACAAGGTTATGTTGCAGTTCCCTCACTTGTTAATGGCACTGATGCATGCTGGTACAAAGATGTTTTTGTAACGTTTGGTTTTACAAGCAGGAACATGAACCTCCGACCTGATGGAGCAGCTGAAACTCACATTTAAGAGGGTGGGAGTTGTCTTTTAAAATGGAGCCAGCTATCCTCTGTAACTGTTTAGAAAACAGGGTTTCTGGATGAAGCTGAGACTCTCCAATCAGCTTACTCGACCATTTCACAATTTGGTTTAAACAGTTTTTTGTTTTTAAGGGACACATTTCCAAACCATGAAGCAAGACAGAAAGATAAAACTGATTCTATAAAAGCACGATAAAACAAGATCAGCATGGTCCTGGAAATGTTAAAAGAAGACAGTTTTCTCAAACAAAACAGGCGCTGGCGTCCCTTTTTGTACACAGCTTGACAGTTTTCCTCAAAGTTCAGTTTGTTGTCGATGACAGTTCCCAGATATTTATATGTGCTGACACACTCCACTGCCTTACCTTTTAAAACTGGGACCTCTTGGTTGGGAGCACTGTTTTTACGAAAGTCAATGATCAAGTCTTTTGTTTTAGAAATATTCATTTGAAGAAAAGACTTACTGCACCAGTCAAGGAAATCATTAACAACTGGGCCGTGGCTACAGTGTCTTCCATTCTGCACATCAGTGTTCAGTGGGTGCTTAGAAACGTCTACTCAAATGATGTGTGTGTTTGCCATTTGAGAAGGAAACACCATTTAGTGAAGAGTTAACACTGTTTTGCTTTTGCAAGAGAAGTGAAGGATTTTGCATTTTGTGTGTGAGTTTTGTAATTTGTGTTTAGAGTTTTGAGAAAGTGAGGTAGTCTATCAGGAAATGTGTTTAAACAATATTAAAAAACTGTAATACTAGTATTATATTGAGATTAAACAGCAAGTATTGCAGCTAATGATGCTGTAAGGACCAATCAGCTCCCAGAATGCTGATAGAACTGAAACAGAAACATCGTGGGGCAGAATTACCAAACAGATCCAGGGAGGAAACAGAGACGGAGGAAATTCTTTTTATTGTTTCCCATTTTTGAGAATTTGGTTTTTAGCATTTTATGCAAATGTAACCCCAAGACACTATATAAAATAATGAAATACGGACAATTTATGCGTTTATAACTGAAAACTTTAATGTTTTCATACCTTTAAACATATTTAAAGGCAAAAACATGGCAGTAACATTCCTTTTTTGAGCATAAACAAAAAAGTTCCAAAAGTTATTTGTATGAAATAAATAACTAAGAAATAAATAATTCAAATATGCCTTTAAATATGCATTTAAAGTGCAAAAGAAGAAAGAAAGTGCAACAGCTCAACAGCGGATGAGTGAATTAAAGTTCACCGGGCGAAAATGTAATAATGAAAAAAAAAAATCGATCTTTAGACATACGAATTGATTTTTAGGAATTAAAATGAGAATCGTTCTAGAACCATTAAATACATTTTTTCAACACATTGGCCCGGGTGTTTGATGCCCCGCATCGACTCTCCGAAGCTCCGCTCGGTTACAGGACGGTGAGGAGACGCAGCCGTCGTCACGGCGACCGGAGCAGCCGTCGTCACGGCGACCGGAGCAGCCGTCGTCACGGCGACCGGAGCAGCCGTCGTCACGGCGACCGGAGCAGCCGTCGTCGCGAGTCTCGTACTTCAACACGACGTTCTGCGGACTAGCTTCGATGCTCCGCAGATCTGGATCAAACCTCCAGAAACTGCAGGAACTGGAACCCTCAGTTCCTTCAGATCAAGTTAAAACTAATTTATTTATTTAAATCTGAATTATTAATGATTTAAACCTGCAGAACTGCAGCAAACCCGGCAGCATGATGGGATAGAAGGAGACTGTGATGCTTCTAAACATGAAGAAGAAAACGGTTGCAGGTGAAACTCCTGACATCGTAACTTCATCAGCAGCCGACAGAAACATGATGCATCATGGGTAAAGGACGACGACCCGACTCTCCGTCTCCACCCTGGTTCTGCAGGCGGAGCTTGAAAGCAGCACTAGGCGACCCGTGACCCGCAGCCGACCTTCTTACGCCACCCGGTTTCCCCCCGATGCCTTGACCTTCACGTCTCCATCCAACTCTGCAGTGTCTTCTTCTCCTCTCAGCTCCTCCCTAAAGGGGTCGCCATGGCGACTCCTCCACCTCCATCTCCCCCATCCTCTAAACCCTTGTGTCCCACGCGACTTCCCGTCCTCTTCCACTATGTCCATAAACCTCCTCTTTGGCCTTCTTCTGGTCATCTTCTGGTCCACCCCCCCACCCTTCTACTGATACATTAACTGTCCCTCTTCTGTCCAAACCATCTCAGTCTGTTCCTCTCTGGTTCCTCTGATTCAGATTCAGATTCAGATTCAGAAAAACTTTATTTATCCCCGAGGGCGGAGCAATCGCAAACCATTAGTTACCATTAGTTACTCGGCGCTGCTGAAAAGGTCGTTAGTATCTGAGCAGCTATGAAGTGACAGAGCTCCTGGTAGATCTGGTCGTTCCTTATCTCCGTCTAGATCGGGGATAAATAAAGTATTTTTGAATTGAGAACGTCGTTTCAGACGAAAGATTCAGGGAACCTTTTGGGTTTTGTTTTATGTTGTCGTGAAACCCACACAAGGTACACATACTTTTTTTTAACCTCTTCTTGATTGCAAATGAAAAGAGGAAAGTTTCTGAAATCAAAAGAATCCAACTTTATGGTTAACACTGTGTATAAAATGAACATAAGTGGTGCCAAGATCGATCCCTGAGGAACACCCTGAATTACACCGAGCTAGCTGGATCTGATTACCTGAACACGCAGGCGTTTTTTTTTTCCCCCCACAGAATCCAGCTCAGTGTCAGAACCCTGGAAATCTATGAATCTCTGTTCGGGGATAAATAAAGTATTTTTGAATTGAATTGAGTTTTGAACGTCATGACAGACGAAAGATTCAGGAACTTTGTCTTACTTTGACGTGATACCCACACAAGGTGACTTTTTTGTACCTCTTCTTGATTGTAAATTAAAAGAAAATCAAAATAATCCAACTTTTTGGGTAACAGTGTGTATAAAATGAACATAAGTGGTCCCAAGATCGATCCCTGAGGAACACCCTTATGGCACTTTTGCACTAGGACTTACTCGGCCCGACTCGGCTCGTCACGCCTTTACCCGCCTCAACCCGTTTGTTTTTCCACAGCCAGGGGTGAAGTGTGCAGGTTGGGGTGAAGCTGCTGTGACGTACTCGATTGCGCAACCACTTTGTTCATGTCGGCGCTGATGAGAAATCAGCTGGAGCCGCGAGCGGCTGAGAGTAAAACAGCCCGTCTACATCCATTTTTTAATTCTCTCCTCAGCACCAGGTTTATGAACATCTGCACCTCAGAGTTGGATCATGAAACAGACTTTTGCGCTGCCTTTGCTACTGGAATCAAATGAAGAAGCCGCGAGCCACGATTCCCGCTTCCTGATTCAGACGTCTGACTCCAACCCCCCGACCAATCGGTGGCCTGTAGTGTGATGACATCACAGCCCGACTCAGCCGCTTAGAACCTCAGCAGAATAGTTACAGAAAAAGTATCAACTCCACCCGCCTCCACCCGTAGTGTGGGGCGAGTCGAGTCACGCTGAGTAGGTACTAGTATAAAAGCACCATTAGGTTCTTCTCACTCGCAAACGAGTCCTCCATCTTGCTGCAGCAGATCTTCATCCCTCCTCTCCAGATCTTCCTCCACCTGCTCTCACTATAGATCACAGTGTCGTCTGCAAACGCTGCGACTCACGGAGCTTCCTCTCCCTCCTCATCCGCCCGTCACCATGGCAACCATTGCAGCTGATCCGGTCCTCTGCAGCGAACATCGTGTCCCTAAAGCCCCCAAATCTGGAGCTGTAACTCCCCTCAAATCTGATTATGAGAGGAGACAGAACTCAAACCCCCACCAGATCCTCCACCAGTTATCTCCTCTATAATCCCTCCCGTTAAAACAAAGTAGGAACGCTTCACGGTTTACACAACGAACCAACTGCAGCAACTTTTACACCAGGTCAGCTTCACAGATTTCAAATTTCTGAAGTATTCTGTGTTTTTCCACGATGAGAAGATGAACCGATGAGGAAAATCAAACATGGTGAAGGAACCAGGACGTCATCTATCCAACCTGCCGCCCTCCGGCCGGCGCTACACAGAAAAACTACAAAACTGTTTCCTAGGGGCGGCCAGAAGGGAACCCTTACATTCTTGGGGTGGAACCAAAACTAAAAACCATCATTACAGGTCTTTATTATACTGTTGTAGTTTACAGGCTCAGAAATACTTAAAAAACGCTGATATACTTAGGCTTATTATGGAAGAGTATCAGGGCCATGCAGGAGAAAGAAATAGAGAGGAGAAGATTGTTTTTTTATTGTGCACTTCGAGAAAAAAGTCGAAATGTCGAGATTAATGTTGAAGTACAATTTCAAAAGTCATAAATCTAAATTTTGCCTTTTTTCCGTACATTTCGACTTTTTTCTCAAAATTGTACTTCAACATTAATCTCGACATTTCAACTTTTTTCTCAACGTTTCGACTTTTTTCTTAACACAAAATGGAGAACGGTTCCAAATTTCCTTTTATGTCTGACATCCAATGACAATAAAGTCTTTCTAATTCTAATTCCAAATGTTTGCAGCCTCAGTTATTCTCAAAAATTCAGATTTTTTTCTTTCTTGGAAAGGTTGGAGTTAATAATTATTTTTATTTGGTGCTATCTACATTATACAGAGATTCTGTGTAACTTTTATTATTATTATTATTATTATTATTATTATTATTATTATTATTCAACTCCAGATTTCTGTGTTCCTTCTTGGAAATGTAAGTTCATAAAGCTTGTTGTTGTTGTTTTTATGAACTTTTAGAGTCAAATATTTGGAGATTTTTCAAGTTAGTAACGGAATTTCTTACATTAATATAATCTTAAGGGTCAAAACTCCCCAGCAAATTGGCCTTTATAACTGAATATTAATTATTATATGAATTATTAAATCATAAATGAGAAGTGTTTACATGCATGATGCTGCAGCGCTGACGGTCTCACGGGTTTATGATGATTAAGACAGTGATGGAAGTGACGCTGCAGTGCTCGTCTGCTACTCATTAAATAATAATAATCATAATAAATGATATTTAAAGGCGCCTTTCTTGGCACTCAAGGTCGCCGTACACAACACATGAAAAAAATAAAAAATAAAACCAGCAGAACACATTTAAAAACATCAGAAAACATTTAAAAACAGCAGAAGTAAAAACAAAGAAATAACAGAAAGAGGTGGAGAAATGAACATTTAAATGAGGTAAAGGCAGTTTTGAACAGATGATTATCATCACTTAATAGCTAAGGGATGCTGCATATGTGTATATAAAGGTTTAAATACTTTAATTCCAGATTCATTCTCTGACTTTTTTTTAACTATTGTTTATCACCTTACTCTCTGGGTTATTTTGTTGCTGTAGTTTATATGTAATACATGCTTGGTCATGTCTCACTATGTGTTGCTGGATTTTGTCATTTAAATTGTGATTGAATAAAATACAAAATAAAAAATAAAAAATAAAAATTTAGGGACCATCTACACATTTCGGTCCCCATATAAAAAAAAATGCGGATTATCCTCAAAACGATACTCTAAACTGCTCAAAAGACGTTGATGTCAATATGTAACTGTCTGCATGACGCGCATTTAGGGACCTTCATATAATACTTTCATTATTTTGGCTAAATATTTTATTCACAGACATAGGTTTTCGAATAGCACTAATTTTTTATAAATTATTAAGCATTATTGTATAGAATAATGCACTTGCACTTTAAACACTGCGTGCAGCTCCGGCGACACCCACATTTAAGTCTATTAACAGGAATTCAGGTCCAGTCCTGCTGTAACGACCCGGCAGGGAGGCAAGACAAGTTTATCTGTCCAGCACAATTCAACACAAGGGGATTCAAAGTGTTTTACATCAATGTTAAAAGCTGCAAGACACAATTAGACAGTAAATAACAAATAAAATAAAATTAAATCATGAGAAAAGAAGGTAAAATAATACTGGGAAGAAGCAGGACTCCTGCAGGGCCGCGGGTGGAGGGATGGAGGGATGGAGGGATGGAGGGATGGATGGAGGGATGGAGGGGATGCTGGTGCGACTCACCCGTCAGCAGCATCAGCAGCGGCAGCGGGCCGGGCATCTCTGCTGCAGGTTCGGATCTCTGACAGATGGTTCGGATCCCTCTCAGAAGTCTCTCTGGTTCCTCTGGTTCCTCTGGTCCCCCTTCACCACCGGCTCAGTCCTCCCGGCGTGCACTGCGTCTGCGGAGCTGCGTCTCTCTGCTGATCCGCTGCTGCAGTAACGCGGCGGTTCCCGCTCTGGCCGCCAGAGGGCGCCGTGGTGCCGCTGCTGCGTTCATGGCTGCTCGGAAATCCCAAAACACTACAAATAAATCCCACAAAGAACGTAATAATCAAGAATAACTTACAGATATTCGTAGATTCCTACTTCTGCGGTCAATAACTCATACATTTTAGTTTAGTTTATTGGTCCTTTCAATTTCCACAACACAAATAACCCAAAGCACAGGTGTAAACCTTAAACTCAATAAAAGCATACAAGATATTATTCAAAGCAAAGGTAATGGACACTTATATAGAAACACAATAAGCAAACAAAGAAGAATGTACACATATATGAGATGAAATTACAACTTAAATTGGTTTTGTCGGTTTCCTTAGCATCTTTTCACTTTCTGTTTTCAGAGCTATCATTATTATTATTATCATTATTAATACTATTACTATAATTACAGTTATTTAAGCTATTATTATTATTATTATTATTATTATTATTATTATTATTATTATTATTATTAGTGTAGCCTCATGATACTTCATTTGTTCTTTTTGCATATTCTACAAAGTATTATGTTAAAAGGTGGGCAAGATAAGCTTTCTGCTTCAAGCCCCTTTTCGGTCAGAATAATCACAATGTTGACCAGGAAAAACCTGTGGATGTTTGTTATCCTAACTAACTAACTAACTAACTAACTAACTAACTAACTAACTAACTAACTAACTAACTAACTAACTAACTAACTAACTAACTAACTAACTAACTAACTAACTAACTAACTAACTAACTAACTAACTAACTAAATCGTCAGTGTTATACAAAAAAATATATATAATTTTTGGTATATATGTATATACTGTATATATACAATTTTAACTAAAAACCAAGGACCAAAAGGTGTAGACTGAAGCCTATCTTTTCACAAGAGAAATGTTAGCTTTTATAAACTAGTGCAATGTCGATAAATATCATTCCATACACTATTTATATTAGCAATAATACAATAATACATACACATACCTACACATATACATACATATACACACACGCATACTATATAAATAAAAAACTACAAGCGGATTCTCATCTAAACGAGACTCTAAACTCCACAAAATACTTTATATACCGGTAATACTTTAATTATTTTAGCTAAATATTTAATCCACAGATATAGGTTTTCAGATATCACTCCACTGTTTTAACATTTTTTTAATTAAATTCTTACTTTAAAAAAATCCTAAAAACATAAAAACTAAACAAGCCATATGTGTATATATATGTTTAATTACTTTAATTCCAGATTAATTTGCTTTTTTTTTTAACTGTTGTTTATCACCTTACTGTGGGTGATTTTGTTGCCGTTGTTTATATGTAATACAGTATATGCTTGGTCATGTCTGACTATGTATTGCCGGATTTTGTCATTTAAATTGTGATTGAATACAATTTAAATTAAAAAATTAAAAAAAATATAGGGACCATTTACAAATTTCGGTCCACATATAAAAATAAAACACTAACACCAACTGTAGAGTCACCGAAATAAAAGCATGCAGACGTGTTGTGATTCATCAGTGACGTCTTGTTTTAAAACCTTTAAGACACTTTAAATGCAGACATCTCCATCTTTCTAAAGTGTCCTCCAGCAGAACTCGTGTTTGCATTTATTCCCAGGTGAAGATGCACCTGTGTGAGGGAAACGGCGCCCTCTGGCGGCCAGAGGAGGGAACTGCCGCGCTGCAGGTCCGACCTTCTGCAACAACTGCAGGAGAATTATTACTGGGGTTGGTTTAGATAACGGTCCCTGGAACTCACAAATCACTGAATTACCGAAACTTGCGGATAAAATGCTCCACGACAGACACAACAGTAATTTTTATTATACAAACCACAAACCTGCTGCAATCACACTAATTATTATAAATTACTGCAGGTCTCCAGATAAGATATATTTTTTTAAAAGGCTACAGACCGACTATTTTAATTAATGTCATTTTATCTCCTTTTTAAAGTACTATTTCAGTATTATCTCAACTTTTTTTTAAATTATTTATCTAATTATTATTATTTTACCTACCGAAATAATGAAGATACTGAGTCTGTTATATATATATATATATATATATATATATATATATATATATATAGTGAAGAGAAAAACGTCGAAAATTTTGTGAATAAAGTTGAAATGTTGAGGAAAAAGGCAAAATTTCCACTTTATTCTTGAAATTGTATATCAACATTAATCTCGATATTTCGACTTTTTTCTCAAAGTGCACAATAAAAAAAAATCTTCCCCTCTCAAATATTTTTTCTCCTGCATGGCGCTAATACTCTTCCGTACATTTGAGAAAATGATAACCTATAAGTGTCATAGAATCTTTTAAAAATATATATATTTTATCATCACGGACCCCCTGCAGTTCCACCAGGGACCACTAGGGGTCCGCGGTGAGAATTACTGACTTAATAAATCATGTTTAAAAACTTGAATCTTTCCCCTCAAAGTCCTGGACGATGGATCTATTTCTCGTGTGGATGAAACCCGTCACACCTCAGTAACCGACTGGGGGCGTCGAGCTGATCCGTCCCTGGAGACCCAAAGGTCAAACTCCCACGAGCTGCTTGGAGACGCAAGACGTCACCGAATCTTTAAAGACTTCTGGGAAATTAGTGTTTCAAACATCTCCATGTGCAAAACATCAAACATCTACGGAAGAGTATCAGGGCCATGCAGGAGAAGAAATATTTGAGGGGGGAAGATTTTATTTTATTGTGCACTTCGTGAAAAAAGTCGAAATTTCGTGAATAAAGTCGAAATTTCGTGAATAAAGTTGAAATACATTTCGACTTTTTTCTCGACATTGTACTTTTCAATTCAATTCAATTTTATTTATAAAGCGTCTAATACAACAAAAGTTGTCTCTAGACGCTTTCCAGAGACCCAGAACATAAACCCCCGAGCAATTATTACATAAACAATGGCAGGTAAAAACTCCCATAGTGGGAGAAAAACCTTAAGCCAAACAGTGGCAAGGAAAACTCCCCTTTAGGAGGAAGAAACCTGGACCAGAACCAGGATCATAAGGGGGGACCATCCTGCCGAGGGCCAGACTGGGGGGTCGGGGACGTCAGCAGCACAGCAGGCAGGTGGAAGCAGCAACGGGATGACCGGGGGTGGGGACCGCAGGCCAGCATGCAGCTCCCGAAGCTCCGGCCCAATCAGCAAGTCCCAGGTTGGGGTGCAGGGTCGGGGAAAGGTTGAGAAGGGGCAGGGCCAGGGAGAGGAGTCTTGACGGACATATCTCTCCCCCGCCTGACCGGGCTGTTACCCTGCCCCTCTCACTCCCACGCTGCAGGATCCGGTGTTGTGCATTCAGAGATGCTCTTCGCCACCGGCGGAGGATGCTGCACCATGTACAAAAGAGAAAAAAGAGAAGAAAAGGGGGCCAGCACAAGAAACTACAGGAGCGACTCTGGCACACTAGAGTTTCCACTACCTAGAGATTTACCAACACCAGCTAGAGGTTTACTAAACACTAACTATAGGCTTTACTAAACAGAAAGGTTTTAAGTTTAGTTTTAAAGGTGGAGGTGGTGTCAGCCTCCTTAACCCAGATTGGAAGTTGGTTCTATAGTAGTGGTGCCTG